>NC_046156.1:85534913-85813282 GCF_011064425.1 Rattus rattus
CAATCACAGAAAGACATACATGGTATGCACTCATTGATAAAGTGGCTATTATGCTTCAAATGCCCCTGAATTACCTAGATGCCTAGAACAAAATGAAACTCAAAACGGGATGATCAAAATATGTGAATGCTTCCACTCCTTCTTTAAAGGGGAACAAGAATACCCTTGGCAGGGAAGAGAGAGGCAAAAGATTAAAACAGAGACTGAAGGACACCCATTCAGAGCCTGCCCCACATGTGGCCCATATATATACAGCCACCCAATTAGATAAGATGGATGAAGCAAAGAAGTGCAGAAGTGTAGATCGCTCCTGAGAGACACAGCCAGAATACAGCAAATACAGAGGCGAATGTCAGCAGCAAACCACTGAACTGAGAATAGGACCCCCGTTGAAGGAATCAGAGAAAGAACTGGAAGAGCTTGAAGGGACTCGAGACCCCATATGTACAACAATGCCAAGTAACCAGAGCTTCCAGGGACTAAACCACTACCCAAAGACTATACATGGACTGACCCTGGGCTCCAACTGCATAGGTAGCAATGAATATCCTAGTAAGAGCACCAGTGGAAGAGGAAGCCCTGGGTCCTGCTAAGACTGAACCCCAGTGAACTAGACAGTTGGGGGAGGCGGCAATAGGGGGAGGGTGGGGAGGGGAACACCCATAAGGAAGGGGGGGGGGAGGGGATGTTTGAAACGGGAAAGGGAATAACACTCGAAATGTATATAAGAAATATTCAAGTTAATAATAAAAAAAAAAAAAAAAGATACCAAAAAAAAAAAAAAAAAAAAAAAGAATTGAAAGACATTTTCTTGGACTAAACCTGTCACTTCTTAATTTGTGGAGTGAACTGGGAAATTTAGAAATGGAATCATGAAGTCATTGGTGTGTGATCATGTGCTCTAGTGAGGCAGAGCTCAAACAGTAATGAGGCACCAAAGTCACCAGAAGGACAAATTCATCCATCGTGTACCATTCAAACAAGAGTTTAATAGTCATTGGAAACAGGAAATGACTGTGAGTCATTATACTATATGGTAATTCAGATATAACAATGTAATAGTACCATCCAGGAAAAATGTGGATGTATGCTGTGTATCCACCTATGTACTTACCATGTCATAAACATTCATTGCCAGAATGACTATAATCATAAGCGTACATCAAAATTTTGTTGCTGTTGTTAAATGATCCTATCAAAATGTTCCAATACAATTTTGGTATATAGTATCATATTGCATTGATTGACCATAGGCCCCTAATCAAGCATTATTTTAAAGAGAAAAAAAATAATAACATCATCTTAAAGAAGATCTGTTGTGCTCCAACTCAACATGACCAAATCAACAAGTGAAAAATAAAATGCTTTCTATCACTAAACCAAATGCTAGATGAATTTATTTAACTTAACTGTATTTCATTAGAACCAGCAATTTAAGTTTTGGTGTTGATATTTTGTGACCTATAACTTATTTCAGTTTTAAGGGTGTATAGCATCTGAAGGATACATTATACGTGTCTGTGTGTACTTAAACCAGCATGTCATAAAATATTGCACATTCTTACCAAAAGCAGTGATTCAAAGTAAAAGAAAAAGTTCAGGAAAAAGGAAGAAATTATAATGAAGTGACCCTGCTCTCAATGAACGTCCAGCAGAAACAGACCTTGCACGTCGGTTACCTTCTGTGAGCCTGTTTTACTCTTCTGTAAGGAGGTGGGTAGATGAGCATCTTTATATGTAAGTCTGTAAATGCAGAGGGGAGAGCAGCCTAGGAGGCTCACACCACTGTGGAGTGCTGAGTCATTCTCTCAAGCTAGCATAGGCTGGGAGGTGATTATACAGAAGATTCCTGAGGAAGGAAGTGTTGGGAGACCAAGGCAGAAGGGACTGAATAGAACTTTATACTCCATCACTTTCTGTAATTGTTTGAGTCTTCCTGAAAATATACTTACCTAATAAAGTGAAATATATAGGAGTGTGTGTAAATGAGAAGATAAGGGAGGTGGGGCTGTTTGTAGCTCAGTCGTAGAGAAGACTTCTTAGAGTTGAAAGGCCCTGGATACAATCCCTCGCACCAAAGGAAAAAAGGAGAGAAAAAGAAAGAAAGAGAGAAAGAGAAAAGGGGAGTGGATAGGAAAAGAATGGAAGGTCAGTAGGTTGCTCAAATGGTAGAAATGACATCTTGGCCTCTGGAACTTGGGACTAAACTCTGATTCCCAGGCTTCCTCTGAGCTACGAGACCTTGGAAACATTACATTTTCTTCACACCTTGGCTTTTCAAACAAAAGGCTTTTCAAATAAAAGAGTGTAATATCCGTCTTCAGAGGCATGTCCAGTATGTAAATGTATTGGTTTTGTTTTTATTTTGCTTTTGTTTTTTTTTTTTTTTTTTTGAAAAAAAAATCTTGCTACATAGACCCATCTGACCTTTGTGTCTGGAGTCCTAAAATTACAAGTGTTCACCACCACAAGACTATTCATATCATAAGACTTTTTCCCCCTTAGGTTTAAGTCTCCTCTACATCTCTGCCTTGGGAATGGAGCAGTGATGACCTGTATAAATGGGCTCTTAGGCCTCCCTGTTTTGAGATTGTTCTTGCCAAAGAGCCCATGAACCAACAGGCAGGAGAGAGGTGGGGTAAGAGAAAAGTCAGTGAGCATTCTCACCAGCAAACAGCTGCTTGGACGACCCTGGTAGAGAATCATAGCTTGGGTCCACCATCCAGTTTGTATTCCGTAAACTCTTTCTCCCATTGCCTCTTCAGGTTACCAGGCCTCCTCAGGGTTGCTAGCTTCAGAGTTCGGCACTGGCCTTTGTTTTTTCCCCTCTCAGGAATATTCCTCTCCCAAACTCTCCCAGTTCCCCAGCTGGAGTTCTCGTTTGTCTCTCTCCAGTATTTACAGTTCACTAGCACAAGACCAAAAAAGATCACCAGTTCTGCAGAGACAACTCAGTGCAGAAATTTTCTGCAAATCTCAACAGACTGCCCTAGTTCTTCAGCAACATGGCAAGAATGCAATGCTGTGTCTTCTGAGGGACATGGGAAAAGATGTTTTCTCATTTTCTGCCGTTGGCCTATGAGTCTACCACAGATACAATTATGGCTGATTCACCCATGGTTTTAGAAATAAACGTTTTCTAATTGTGGGGAAAATTTTGAATAATTGGCCATTAAAGACTGTGAGGTCTCCAAAGGTGGGGTCTCATGGGTGTTTCTGTGAGTTGTGCAGCAGCTGTCAGGGCAGTATCCCCTTGGCTCAGAGGGGACAGGCTACAAGACTAGACCAGATCCACCTTGATTATAGCCTTTCCCCCAAATGCTACTTTTCTGTCCAAAATCCTATTCTGAATATCCACAGGAGTTAACAACTATTGCTGGAGAACTGACTATATGGTGGGTTCTGTTCTATGACTTACAAATCTTGATTCTGTTGGTTGTTGCAGAGAAGCACC
The DNA here is from genome assembly GCF_011064425.1 of Rattus rattus. Taxonomy (NCBI): domain Eukaryota; kingdom Metazoa; phylum Chordata; class Mammalia; order Rodentia; family Muridae; genus Rattus; species Rattus rattus. Next base: position 85,538,368 of record NC_046156.1, read on the forward strand.
AAGACATTAAACGAATCAAACCCAGGTGACACAGCTAAAAAATGGAAGCACTGACTGAAATCCACATAGCATTGGCCCCTCCACTCTCACATTTCACTGCCTGACTGAATATTGCTAAGTTCTCACTAGAGGTTCCCATTTCACTAGCTTAGGGAGCACACAAACCCTGGAGAGAAGCTCATTAGAACTCAAGAAGTTCTAAAAGGTGGCTAGTAAGATTTAGAAAGTCAACTCAGAAGTCCCAGGATGTCCCTAAAACTGAAGAAACCATAGTCTCCTCTCTCCCCAGTGTTAGGTAAAACAGTAAGGACTGCTAAGGAGATTCAGATCATTCAAGCTGCTTGGAAGAGACTCTCAGAACTGTCTAGCTGTCTTCAAGCAATGTAGTGAATTTCAGTATTTCATCTTTTGTTAGTTGCACCCATGCAGGATAGAGCTTTCAGTGATACAGTTGCCTTTGAATCATCCATGCTTCTCTAAGTAACCTGTCACCCACACACTCCTGTTTAAGCAACTGCAATACACTAATTGGGTCACCAAGTATCATTATTTTGCTTTATTATCTGTTCCCAGACTGAGATGAGAATGCATTTGTGTCACATCTGTGCTGGGGAAAAAAAATGGCACTTGATATTCTACAATATGGACCTAATTGCTTTTTAAGCATTCTTTTACATACAATGTTTTTATTAATCCTATTCCATAATGGTTCACTCAACCCAAATATTTCAAACGACCAATGATGTCATAGACTAGTGAAAAATAGCACTAATTTACTATTCACCAACAGTAAATTGTGTCAAGTTTGCATAATAAATAATAGATATCTATGAAAGTAAACAGTCACAACCACAGGCGAAGCCCAGTACAGTCACCTAAGGTTAAGCTGCTAGTGCAGCTGCAGGGGTGTCAGATGAGACTGACATAATCCGCACAGAGCAGGAGCTGTGTGGGTGTTCCCAAAGTACTCCCAGACCCCCAGGGCATTCTCATGGCTTTACTCATTTGTGTGGCCAGTTAATCCCATTCCTAAAGTGGTAGGCGAAGCCATTACTAAAGCAATCTATGGCAGATGCCAGCACTCCGCAACCTGTCCTGCTTAAAGGAGGTGGAGTTCAACAATATGGCTCACTAATTGGCACAGGTTAACTGTGTACGTCCTTCCAATTTCCTACTCTGCTATTTACATTCGACACTTTTCCTAGTTGAAACATGATATGTAGAAACTAAGTCTGGAAAGCCAAGGAGATGGCTGAATACACGGCTTACCAACATCCCCATAACCCATGTGACAAAAGCAGAGAACTAACTCCTGAAAGTAGTTCTTTGAGCTCCATGGGTGTATGTTTGCATGTGTGTATACACATTCATAGATAAAATAGAATATGAAATAAGATGCAGCACAATTTAATAACAGTCACTGTTAAGACCTTAGAGATATCAATTTTCTAATAACAAAACCAACTTCTGATTTGGATTTTCCCTGTTATTTATTTATTTTGTGTGTTTGCTGAGGGGTGCGCTGTACTGAGACCATGTAAGTATCAGAGCTTGGCTGTCCTAGTTTGCTTTCTCTTGGGAGAAAAGGTTTTAGTTCATCTCACACTTCCAAATTACAGACCTTCACTGGGAGAAGTCAACAGAGGAACCTGGAGGTCGAACTCCAAACCAAGACTTGCTCTCTGTGGACTGCTCAGCCTCTTTTCTTTTTAAATTTTTTCTTACCATCATGTATATCTCTGCATCATATGTGGCAGTGCCCATGGAGGTCAGACAAAGGCATTAGATCCCCAGGAACAAGACTTATGGATGGCGATGAGCCATCATGTGGGTGCTGGGAACTGAACCTGGATCTTCCAGTTAAGAACAGCCAGTGTTCCTCACCACTGAGCCATCTCCCTAGCCCCTTAACCACTTTCTAACACTACTCAAGACTACTTTGAAAGGGATAGCACCACCCACCATGGTCTGGGCCCTGTTACATCAATCAAGAAAATGTCTCCCACAGACAAGTCTGATGGTGTCATTCTCTCAACATCTCTCCCCTGATGATCTTAGCTTGTGTCAAGTTGACCAAAAGCACACAAAACCGCGGAGTCTGTTCTCTCCTTCAACATGTATGTGCCAGAGATTGAACTTAGGTAGTGAGGATTGACAGCAATAACCCTAACCCACTGATCCAGCTCTCCTGCCCTGTTCTGATTTTAATAGATAAAATCTAAATATTTAGAACACTATTTCTCTGAACCTACGAATATGCTCCATTACCTATGTTGTTTTTCAAGAAGGCAAAAAGCCTCAAGCACAAAAAAAAAAGTGCACAGTGCTTTCTGGCTTTCCTCTCTGTGTTCTACAAATGGACAAAACTTTTGGAAAGTGATGAGGAGAAAGGATGAAGGCTTTAAGGGTCCTTGTGATGCTCTGTTGTTGAATTGGGTTACATGGACGTGTGTCATTTGTCAAAACTCATCAAGGGATGTGGTAGAGCACTAACCTAGCGAGTGTAGGACCCAGTTTGATACACACACACACACACACACACACACACACACACACACACACACAACACACACACACACAATCAAGCAATAGTTTTTATATTTTTCTCATTTATTTTATGCATATGAGTGTTTTGCCTTGAGAGGTCAAAAGGTGTTACATCCTCTGGAACCTGAGTAACAGATAGTTGTGAGCCACTGTGTGGATGCTAGGAATTAAATGTGGGTCCTCTGGACAAAGCAATAAATACTCTTAACCTCTAAGCCATCCCTTCAGCTGTATACGTTTGATTCTTGTCCTTCCCTGTGTTAAGTGAAAACTGACGTAGAAATTACAAATTCCCCTGGTTCTAAGTTTTAAAGTTCAACAGTTTTAAGTGCCAAATCTGAGTCACTCCTTCCTCATAGCCCTCCACATATACATTCTTTACAACACCTTCTGAGGCAGGCACTATTATACGCACTTTCTCTTCTCTTTTATTTGTCTTCATGTTCTTATCTGCACAATAACCCTTATTTCTTCTCAAGGACTCAATATCATAGGAAATAATGTTACTTGATTATTTTCTGTCCTTTATGAGCAAGTGACTTGACTATTTGTGTTGTAATTCTTATTTAGGGGCTGGAGAGGTGATTTGGAGCATTAAATACACATACTGCTCTTCCAAAGGATCAAAGTTCAGTTCCTAACAGGTACATCGGGCACATCAGGCAGCTCAGAACTACATGTAACTCCAACTCCAAGAGAACTTGACACCTTCCTCAGGCGTCCATAAATATTGTGCCACTCCTGTGCAAACACCTACACACAGACACACAGAAACCCAGACACTTTAAAACAAAATAAAGTCTTAAAATGTATTTGATTACATTCACTCTGGTAATTCCACACTTTTTTTCTAACCAGGACAGCTCCTTATGCTGATCCATTGCCTAGAACATGCTAGAACAAGCATCCATTCAGTTGCTGAATATACACACACGCGAATTTTATAAAGATCATGCACCTGGTAAGAGCAAGGCAGTCACAGGTAAAATACACCTGAGATGGATGCTCAGAAACATCATCTCTAAGGAAACAATTTTTCAGCAGAGTTGGCAAACTGGCTAAAAGAATGACAGCTACACTATCAGGGAGGAGCTTGTGGGACTGGAATGGGATTGACTCACTGGAGGGGAAGGATTTAGAGCGTGGGAATGGAGGGCCAAAGAATCCACTCTCCCCAAAATGTTTTATTAGTTTCTTGGCCCTATATCTTTCTTCCTATCAGGACCTCTTTCTGGAAAGTGAGCCATTAGAAATCTACGAAGCCTTTAGTCCTCATCTCAAGTTATCGTCCTCTCCAGAAAATCTCTTTCAAGGACTCCAGTCAGGAACTAGGCATGGTAGTGCTCATTTTCTTCATGCCTATACAAAGGCCACTGAGAGACCACACTTCTCGTGTGATGTCATCTTTATTCTACTTGGTGTTGTGATTATCAGTGCATATGAGCAGTTCTCCAATCAGTAAAATAAAAATTTTAAGATTTAAAAAAATGTGTCTTATTCATCATTGTGGAATTCCCAGTGCAATGTTAGCAAAAATGTTTGCAAATGTTGCCCAACATGAACTGAATTGGATTCATGGCATAATTCAGCAGATGTGGATACAGAAATAGAGGGAAACATTGCTTGCGTATGAGTGGCAGGACGGGAAGGGAAATGTCTTGGGGATGCTTTTCGTTGCTAGCAATAGAAAAGCTGAGCAGCCATGGCTTATATTAATACAAGAAAGGGTTTAATTTTCTCTCCTACACAAACCTACTTATATTCAGCAACTGATTTAGCTTTACAACCACACCTAAGGGTCCAGACTCTTAATGTGTTTCTGCTCAGTAATTTCACAAGCTGCCCTTTGCCCTTGTAGCTATCGCTTGGTGGCACCAAATGGTTTTTGCACTTTCTGCTAACTTGTTTATGCCAAGATATGAATACAGGTAAGGGCTAAACCAATTATACATTAAAAATTCCTCAGGTCTTCTGTATGTTCTGCCTACATCTCACTGGGTGACATGACCAGAAATGAGGGAGGTCGAGAAATGTTGGCACAGTCTGGCTCTGGCCAGCTTTTTTTTTTTTTTTTTTTTTTTTTTTTTAAGATTTATTTACTTTATGTGAGTACACTGTCGCTGTCCTCAACAACACCAGCAGAGTCCCATTACAGATGGTTGTGAGCCACCATGTGGTTGCTAGGAATTGAACTCAGGACCTCTGGAAGAGCAGTCAGCGCTCTTAACCACTGAGCCATCTTTCTAGCCCCTCTGGCCAGCTTCTAATAATAGAAATGTTCTCTGAGAAGACTGTATTTTAGGGTATGAAATATCTCAGCCTCTGGGGTGATCCTTGCCTGAAGATGAGATCTTAGGTAAAAACTAAACTAGAGATCTTAAATCCAAAGTCTACAAGAACTAAATGAGTAAAACAGGCAGGTGAATTCTGTACGGATATGTTTGATGAGGGTATAAAGCAATGAAATACCCTTCACAACCATGAAGAAACACACCTTCCATTGTTCCAGAATGGTGTAGCATCTTTTTTAAAAAAAATATTTTATTATCCTACATGTATGAATGTTCTGACTGCATGCATGTCATGTTATGTGCCTGAGTTCAGTCTTGGTGCTGCTGAAGGTCAGAAGCGGGCTTTGGATCGCCTGGAACTAGAGTTACAGATGTTTGTGAACTGCATGTAGTTGGGAAACACACCCAAGCCTTCTACAAGAACAAATGCTTTTAACTTCTGAGCCAACTCTCCAGACCACAGTGCAGCACTTTGCACTCTCTCTCGTATATTCCTGATAGTCACAAGACAGATACAAGAAATATTCCTATATATTTTAACACTATACTACAAACACCTGTGCAGTCATATTGACAGTGACAGTTATCACCTAGCTTCTGTCTGAAGAAAAGGGAACCATTGGTATGAAGGCAGGGACAGTGATAAATTAGCTTTGTTTAAAACCGAGCAGCTTCTATTCAGCTTCTACTGCTCCTTGCTGTGGGGGAATGTCAGTGTATTTTTCAAGCGATATCAGAAAGAAGGATCTTTTTGTGATACCTCATCCTTAAATGTCAATAGTAAATTTGGGACCATTAAAAAAGGAAGAACAGGGTTGGGGATTTAGCTCAGTGGTAGAGCGCTTGCCTAGCAAGCGCAAGGCCCTGGGTTCGGTCCCCAGCTCTGAAAAAAAGAGAAAAAAAAAAGAAAAAAGAAAGGAAGAACAACATGGTTCATTGGATAAAAGAACTTACCTAATGACCCAAGTGAAATCCTGGATCCACATGGTTATAAGAGAGAACTTGCTCCCACGGGTTGTACTCTGGCCTCCACCTGAGGGCTGAGGTATCTGAGGGACACAGGACTGTCATCTCTGACGGTCGAGCCAAGCAGCATCCCCACTGCAGATCACAGTATCTTCCACACCACACGCCCATCCCACTTTCTAAGACCCTATATATTTCCATCGATCTTGACAAGCCAAAGAGGACATTTTTCATTCTAAGACTAGTATTGGTTGCCAGAGCAAGCTTCCGTTTGGATGTTCTTTCCTCTTTGATTTTTAATCTAAAGATCAAATAATATTTAATCACTAAAACATATGCCATTGAAATGGGAATACCCGGAAGCAGGAATCGCTGGTTATTGAAAGAGCATACCCACTGTGAGTTTTCATGGAAAGGACTGTTGGCTCTATAAGGTCTTTTCAGCTCAAGAACAAACTCATCTTACTTTCTCAGCCCCAATGTAAAACCTCAGCACCCAGCACTCTGTGCTGCTGTGGAGCATTGAATATGTGCTTTCCTTCCCAAGCCACTCTAACCTTTGGCCTTTTGGCAAGCCTAGAGCAGAGCCAATGAACAATTTGGTGAAGCCTCCATTCTGCAGAACAATCCTCCTGGTGCTCTGGGTCACTGCAACTACCCAAAGCAATGCTTGCCAGCTCGATCAATGCTCTTCTTTTGCAACAGTGACATAGGCTCGCCCTTCGCACTCAGCTATAAATGCTGTCTGCTTCCTAGGTCTTTCATCTTTCTTCTCACTGGACCACAGCGCGGCTTTCTCACCAGGTTTATAATATTTCCCACTGCCCTCAGGATTTTTCTTGTCCTTTTTTTCTTTCTCCAGCGTAATGAAAAACAACAAATCAACAGATGTAAGATGATTTTTTTTCCACACAGTTTTCCTACTTCATAACATCCATCAGCTGTAGCAACTCCTCCCATAGGAATATATCCATTTGCAGTTAACATAGTTAAACCTTGTTTGCCTTTTCTGCTCATAACCACATGCATAATGCTTTCCCCTAATGTCACTGTACCTACGTTTTTCTTATTGTATTAGGTTCACCCTAGTGAAAAACATTGATTGAATCTTCCCTCCATATAAGTCAGGGAAGAGCCAAATGCTGCAACTGTGTTTGTAATTTATAACCACGGTGCTTCCTAAAAGCGAATGAGGTCATTTACAGTGAAAACTCACATTCACGATAATTCAAAGAAAAATGAAGCAGAAATGAATTCTTAGAATGGAATCAGACAGTTATTGTCACAGAGCATTACATTTGGCTTTGATGTTTTGTGACATGCTGGGGTGAGGGATGAAAAACAGAACAGAGAAAGCTATTATGATGTGTTCATACACAAAACATCTGAGCTCCTCTTTCAGGAAATGAGGGATGGAGTCTACTTAACTGTGAAGGACTTACAATGCCTCGGAAAACACACTTGGTGTGTAGACACAAAGACAGAAGCTATGAAAATGACCTGACTGACCAGCAGAGCAGGCAGAGGCATCAACAATGCAACAATGACCATGGAGAGGAAGGGCACAGGGATTTAGGGGTAGGGAAGGGAGAGGAGACTAATGGACAGATATGGTCAAACCACATTATTCACATATATGAAAAGTCACAGTGACTACCACTCTGAAGAATTTATATATGCTAATAAAATGTCTAAAGCATTGTACATGGATTTGGTTCAACATCTGCAATCTGAAGGGCATATTCTGAGAACTGTCAGGGTACTGAGCAGGGACCTTTCCAGAAGCGATGGCTGTCCACACTGAGCTCACACATCATATCTCCAAACCCCAGGCACTCAAGCTAGAGCACCATGCACCAGAATACTTGTAGACTTGTGTGCATCAGCTTTAAACAAATAACCTCTACTGGTATGCAATGTTGATCATTTCTAATTTGGAAGATTCCCAAGTGCTAGAACCAACCAAATTCAAAATGGTTGACATATACCTAGAATAAAAATAAATTCTAGATGACATCACATGAAGTGGGAATTTCTGGTTTTATTGGAGACTCAGTTGTCTTTGTGGTGTTCTTGTTTAGTTTAGTTTTGTTTTGTTTTCTGGAAACTGTCTTATGAGGATGTTTCAGTGAGAACAGACACATGGTGTTTTTCTGGAAGCTGCCTGATGAAAGGGCATGCAGTGTTTTGCTAGAGCAGATGCATGAGAGGATGTGGTGTTTAAAGAGAGTATACATAGAATCCAGCAGACAGTGGACCGCTCTGCCATTGGTTCACCTTGCTGGTCTTCATCAGCCGTCACTGACACCAGTCTTCACTGCGACTCTCTTGCGTTGGTTTGCCTTGCTTTCTTCTCTCATCTTGGCTTCCTGTGACTTCATAGAGAGAAACGTACCAAAGAACTTCTGCTGGTGTCCCAGCTGCCTCTTGCCACTTTGGCAGACACTTGTTGATCAGCTGAGCCTCTTGGTTTCTTCTGGACCAAGCTGCTGCTGCCGATTTGCTGTTTTCAGTGGACTGAACTGCTGACAACAAAGATTGGAATCACCCCCAAAGAACTACGTCTAAACAGATCTACATCCCCCTTGTCCTATTAGCCATCTTCCTTCCCTACCTTAGGTTGCTGGGCTATAAAAGAAGTTGAAGCATTTAAGGACCTTTATTAAAGTAGGTTTCAAAAGATCTAAGCCTACAGTCACAGAGATGTGGAGGTAAAGGGATGCTTCAGCAGCAGTGAGAGCTTGCTACTCTTCTAGCACCCATTTCAGACAACTCATAACCATGAGTAACTCCGGCTCTATGGAGTCTAATGCACTCTTCTAAACTCTACAGCTCTTCACTTATGTGTACAAGCTCAAACACATACACACATAATTAAAATTAAAATATTTTAACATTATAAATGTTACAGTTAATTTTGATTGTCAACTTGGCAGGTCTAGAATGGCTTAGGAGGCAGACCTCTGGTATCTCTGATGGAGTTTCTTAGTGGATTTAACTGAGGTTGGAACACACACCCTAATTATGAATAGCACCATTTTGTGTACTCGAATCCCTGATGGAGTCATCTGTGCTCCCTGACTGGAAATTCAATGAGGCCAACCTGCCACACTCCTGCTGACATGTGTACGCCACCAGGATATACCATACCCGCAAACTTCCAACCAAAGCAAGCCCTTCTATCCTTAAGCAGGTGTCTTGTCACTGCAAGGAAAAATAAGTTCTTCAGCTTATGAGACATGCAGTTCTAAAACTGCATCATGGATTGGTGTTTGTTTTTAGTCTCCCACATGAGGGAAATTAATGGGGAGAATTCAGCAAGCCTAGGAAGAGGTCCCCTTAGGTAGTACATAATCCAGTCAATGCTAGCCTCTAGATGTAAACCCACACAGAAAAAGTAGCTGAGAGCACCTTGCCCAATTCTGCTTGGGATTTTGTTTTGTTTTGTTCCCTTGGTGGGGGGTTGTTTGCTTTATTTTGTTTTTGTGAAGTTTTTAAAAGTTTATATTTTAAGTATGTCTGCCTGTGTGAGGGTATGTACATGAGTGCAGTTTCCCACAGAGGCCAGAAGAGACTGTCACATACCTTGGGGCTGGGGTTACAGGTGGTTATGAGCCATGCAACAAAGAACTGGAAAGCAAACTTAGGTCCTCTGAAAAAACAATAAAGACTCTTAGAACAGGGTCTTGCTGTATAGCTCAGGATGTCCTTAACCCTCCTGCCTCGCCCTCCTGGACACTTGGATTACTGATGTGAGCTACCATTAAAAATCACCAATGGAAAGGGAAACAAACACAGCCAAGTGTATCTACATGTTGCACCATGGTGAACAGAAACTAATGAGTATTCCTGGACCCTGGGTGGTACTCTCCTCAAGGGAAGACTGCCAAACATGCCCAATTACGGTATTCTAAATATTTCTCCCTCAAAAATTCATGTGTTGAAGTCTAATCTTTAAAATGTTGTTGGTAAAGATGTCGGGGGACCGGGATGGAGAGATGACTCATCCATTAAAGGATAGGCTCACAGACAAAAAAAATATGAGTTGGGGGATCTTGAACATGATTACATAAGGGTTCTGCTAACCAAGGTAAAAATTCATGCCTTATAAAGAATAATTATAAAGAGAAGACCAAAAGGATTCTGGTGCCCTCTTCCACCACACAGGACACACTATGAAGTCTCTAAACTGTTGGCATGATAATCGTAAATTTCCCAGCCTTCGGAATTATCAGCAACACATTAATGTTGTTCATAGATCACCTGTTTCAGGGCACATTGTTATATAAATGCAAACTACCTAAGACCTTGAATGTGCTGGGAGTCAGAGGAATCTCTAGTTTGCTAACTTACTCTTCACTTCCTGATTCCTATTAACCAATCACCTTACCCTCCTATAAATCATAGGCATTGAAATAAGGGATAATCTTAGATTGTCTAAAGGTGTACAATGAGACAAAGGTGATGGGAGAACAAAAATAGGTCAGAAGCAAAGACAGGAGCAATGTGCTTTAAAGATAAAAGAAGGAACCACAAAGTAGAGAACAAATAATTCCTCCCCAGGGACCCAGGAAAAGCCAGTGCTGCCAACACCTGACTCCATGAATCCCACTTGGGATTTAGATCTTAAGATAAATCTGTAGGGCTGGAGAGATGGCTCAGCTATTAAAGGGCTAAACTCACAACCAAAAGCATAGATAAATCTGTACTGTTTTAAGCTACTTGTTTGTGGAGATTTATTATAGCAAAAATGAGGAATATACACAATTTATCTGACACTAGATGACCGCGTGTCCATGGGACAAAGGAAAGGGTTTCTGTCTGCAAACAAAACCTGTGATAGTTGCTGATCTGGGAATATAGACTGAAAGATACTGGTCTCTTGAATAGTGTTAGTGGTCAGAGCAGAGGGCCTCATTTTCAGGGCTTCATTCTCTACTAGAGAAAGAATCAGACAGCACACGAGTGTGGACCAAAAATTCACACTGCTCATCTCCAAAGGAGGTAAATTAGTCTGCCATTAATTCTAGAAAGAGCAAAACAATTGGGTTCCAGAGAGGACCTAACTCACTTTATTTTAGAACAGGCAGCCATGTTAGGCCTTAAGCTTCAGTTTCACAAAGAATCAGTCAAGGTTTCTCAAGACACACACACACACACACACACACACAGAGAGAGAGAGAGAGAGAGAGAGAGAGAGAGAGAGAGAGAGAGAGAGAGAGAGAGAAGAGGTAGGTACACTATTTCATCACAGCCCAGAGAAGACAGCTCCTAGTATTTCTCTAAGGCCTGTGGTACATCTACACAATGGAATACTACTCAGCTATCAAAAATAATGATTTCATGAAATTCATAGGCAAATGGATGGAACTGGAAAAGATCATCCTGAGTGAGGTAACCCAATTACAGAAAAACACACATGGTATGCACTCATTGATAAGTGGCTATTAGCCCAAGTGCTCGAATTACCCTAGATGCACAGAACACATGAAACTCAAGAAGGATGACCAAAATGCGAATGCTTCACTCCTTTTTTAAAAGGGGAACAAAAATACCTTTGGGAAGGGATAGGGAGGCAAAGTTTAGAACAGAGGCTGAAGGAACGCCCATTCAGAGCCTGCCCCACATGTGGCCCATACATATACAGCCACCAAACTAGATAAGATGGATGAAGCAAAGAAGTGCAGGCTGACAGGAACCGGATGTATCTCTCCTGAGAGACACAGCCAGAATACAGCAAATACATAGGCGAATGCCAGCAGCAAACCACTGAACTGAGAACAGGACCCCTGTTGAAGGAATCAGAGAAAGGACTGAAAGAGCTGAAGGGGCTCGAGACCCCATATGTACAACAATGCCAACCAAACCAGAGCTTCCAGGGACTAAGCCACTACCCAAAGACTATACATGGACTGACCCTGGGCTCCAACTGCATAGGTAGCAATGAATATCCTAGTAAGAGCACCAGTGGAAGGGGAAGCCCTTGGTCCTGCCAAGACTGAACCCCAGTGAACGTGATTGTGGGGGGGGAGGGAGGTAATGGGGAACACCCATATAGAATGGGAGGGGGAGGGGTTAGGGGGATGTTGGCATGGAAACCGGGAAAGGTAATAACATTTGAAATGTAAATAAGAAATACCCAATTTACTAAAGATGTGGGAAAAAAAAGAAAAAAAAGAGTTAATTAGGTAGAAAGTGGCAAGGGGGAAAAATGTACTAATGTAACTGCTGCTTACCTAGCCAATCATATTAAAAATGACCTAACCATCCCTAAACTTCTTTAGCGTGCTTAAAATGAGCCTGAAAGCTCATCTGGTCATGGACATTTTATATAAATGGCTGACCCCTGCATGTTGGTTATTTCTGCCGAATAAACACTCCGCTTTTACATACTATTTGATTCTGGGGTGTTCCTTCAGCAGCTCTCAGACTCTTACATTCCCATAGTAAGGCAGAGTCATAGCAACAGGATGCTTTCAAAGAGCAGCAGTCTCAGAGATGTTCCTCAACACCCCACCCCCAAAAGAGGTAGGTACACTACATCATCACAGCCCAGAGAAGGCAACTTAGACGAAAGCAAAGCAAGCTGGTCAATAATTCTTTATTTGTAGTAACCCATCTCAATCAAGGAAATTATAGTACCTGGATGAACTACCAAAACTGATTGGCAGGCTCCAGACTCCCACCATGAGAAAGAAAAAGGCCTTACATCTCAGAAAGACAAACCCCATGCTTTGGACATAGCTTAGTTAGTAAAAGACCTGTCTTACATACACAAGGGCCTGAGGGTTTGGGGTTGTTTTTCGTCAGAACCTGTGCTGGGGAAACAGAGACAGGTCTTTCCTCTGGGACTTACTGGACTGTAAGCCCAGCTCCAGGATAGTGAGAAATCCTGCCTCAAACGTAAGTAGACAATACCTATGAGATGGCACCCAAAGCTCTGGCCTACGTACACACACAGTCGCAGGTACATACACAAAACAAATAGTATATATTTTCTCTTATTTTTAGCTCCTATGTTTTACATTGCCACATAAAATAATGTGTGGGTATGTTAGATGGAAGCAGACTGAAATTTTCAAAAGTAACAAAGGTTACTGAGGTAAGAGAAGGTTGTACATACCACAGGAGAGTACAGGGGACAGGAGAGCTAGAGAATATTGTATACATATAAAACTCCACCTCAGTGCTGGGGTGTCTGGGCATAAACCCACTAAGTAGTAAGTCTTTAAATGATATATGTCATATGAATGATAGATAGATAGATAGATAGATAGATAGATAGATAGATAGATAGATGATAGATAAACCTTGTGTAAAATTTTTTAACTTAAAAAAAAAGTAGAAAAGGTTGACTATAAAAGCCATTGCATTAGTGCCAGCATCTTGCAGGAGGCATATAGTATTACTTTAGTTGTGACATAACATTGTTCTGCAGCCCAGAAAGCCTAGTCTTAAAGCAATCCTCATGACTCTGCTAAAGGGCTGGAGTTAGCAGAGCACACCACAACATGCTCTTTTGTCTGGATGTATAACCACTAAGTAGTAAGTCTTTTTATCATAACTAAGAGATTTGGAAAGTCTTTCCCTATGCAGGTAGTCTAGGACACTCTACTGTAGATACCACTATGTTTGGCAAGGGGACCAGGTCTTCTGATATGTATCCACTAATCAGTTAGTAATTATATTTTCATACCATGTATTAATTTCGAAAATGATAAATTGCAACCACACTGTGGTGGTTTGAATAAGCTTGATCTAGGGAGTGGCACTATTATGAGGTATGGCCTTGTTGGAGGAAGTGTGGCCTTGTTGGAGGAAGTGTGTCACTGTGGAAGTGGGTTTTAAGACTCTCTTCCTAGCTAGCCTTTATATCAAAATGTAGAACTCAGCTCCTCTCAAGCCATGCCTGCTCCTGCCTTGATGATAATGGACTAAACCACTGAACTTGTAAGTCAGCCCCAATTAAATGTTGTCCTTATAAAGAGTTGCTTTGGTCATGATATCTGTTCACAGCAGTAAACCCTAACTAAAACAAATACATTTGCCCATACCCACACAGACTTACAACAACTCTCTTGTAATGGAAAACCATTCTGATCTGTTTGCATCTCCATCTTTAGGTTCTCCTTTTATGATGCTCTAAAACTAGGAGCAACCACCTGGGGATCCATCCCATATGCAGCCATCAAACCCAGTCACTATTGCTGATGCCAAGAAGTGCATGCTAACAGGAGCTGATATGGATGTCTCCTGAGAGGCTCTTCCATAGCCTTCCCGATACAAATGAGGATGCTTGCAGCCAACCATTGGGCTGAGCACGGGGATCCCAATGGAGGAGTTAGAGAAAGGACTGAAGGAGCTTGATGGGTTTGCAACCCCATAGGAAGAACAACAATATCAACCAACCAGTGCTTCCAGAGCTCCCAGGGACTAAACCACCAACCAAAGAGTACACGTGGGTGGACCGTGACTCCAGCTGCATATGTAGCAGAGGATGGCATTGTCCAGCATTGATAGGAGGAAAAGCCCTTGGTCCTGTGAAGGTTTGATTCCCCAGGGTAGGGGAGTGCCAGCACGGTGACATGGGAGTGGGAGCATCCTCACAGAAGCAGGGAGAGGAGCGGTGGGAGATGGGGGACCCAAGAAAAGGGATGACATTTAAAGTGTAAATGCATAAAATATCCAATAACATACAAATAAATAAAACTCGGGGACAGAAATGTAAGGTAACAATTGGGGTTTTAACCTTGGCCCCTGACCACACAGAACTTTTCTTATAAATCCAGCTAGATCTCAGTCCACAACTCAGAGTTGCATAAAACAGTTCATTCCTGTGTGATTTTTTAACTTTTACATTACAGCCTTTATTTTTTGTGTGTGTGTGTGTGTGTGTGTGTGTGTGTGTGTGTGTGTGTGTGTGTACTGTAGATGATACTGTACCTGGACAGATAGGCTTGGCCTCTGTAAGAAAGAAATCTGAGCCATCAAGGGGCAGCAAGCCAATAAGCAACATCCCTACATGGACTCTGTTTTACTTCCTGCCTTGGCTTTCGATGAGGTTGGACTGTAATATCAGTGGGCTAAAAAATGCAATTCCTCCCCAAGTTACTTTTGGTGAGAACATTTTATCTCAACAGAAACCAACCTCAGTCTGAGGTTCTTTGAGAATACTCAGTTACTCTCCATATACTTTTTTGAGATAAGGTTCCTCTGAACATAGAACTTGCTAATTCGACTAGACTGGCTACCATGCAAACCCCAGGGATCCATAGTCTCCATCTTCCCTGCACCAGAATTATAGCTTGTGGTGGTCTGAATGAGCATGACCCCCTTAGGTTCATGTATTTGAATACTTAGTCCCCAGTTGGTGGAACTGTTTGGGAAGGATTGGGTGCTGTGACCTTGTTGAAAAAGGTGTATTACTGGGGATGGGCCTTGAGAATTCAAAAACCTTTAGCATTCCCAGTGTTCCCCTTCTGCTCTGCTTCCTACTTGCATCTAAGGATGTAAGCTCTCTGCCACTGCTCCAGCACCAAGCCTGCCTGCCTGCCTGCCAGCTGCCATGCTCTTGCCATGACAGCCATAAACTCACCCTCTGGAACTGTAAGCCTCCTATAAGCTCTTCTGTGAGTTACCTTGGTCATGGTGCTTTGACACAGCAATCTAGAAGGAAGACACCGATGTATAGCACAGAGCTTGGCTGTTTATGTGGGTAATTGGAATGAGAACTTGGTGCTCAGATGAGCGGCAAGCTTGTTACTAAGCCATCTCCCTGGCTTGCGATTTCTATTCCTCTCATTTAACTTAACTCTATTTTGAGATTCCACACTACTGGACAGATAGAAACACAACCATGGGCTTTGTCCTTTATTGAGTCTGTGGTCTCATAGTCTCAGGCAATGGAAAGTGTCAGGGGTAGATAGCTCCCAGAACATACACCAACTCAGGGAGAGGCCACTGGAACTTGAGGATCTGTCTACTGCTTGCATAGTCTATGTGGTTGGAATTATGCCTGTACACTTGCCCCAGTATCCATCTCAATCTTCCCAAAACCCTCCCTAGAAATGTGACACAGCATACCGCAGCACTTAAGAGAAAGGCAGCCCATCTGGTTGGGTGTGAATTCTAGTTCTGCTACTTACTATCTGTGAAATCAGAAAAATTTGTGGCATCACTAGGACTTACTTTCTTCAGTCGTGGATTAGAAATAACACGACTAACTTAAGGGTGTAGTGTGAAGAAATACACGCGGTGTTTAGAATGATGTCTGCGTGGACGTGCTGTCACTAACATGCAATCTCCATGAAGAATGTTGTCTCTTTGTCTCTTAGAGCCTGGTGGAAAAGAAGCCAAGGGGTGTTGAAAGATTCAGGGAGTGTTTTCTCTCTGCCCTGCGACTTTGGTGCTCTGTTCTTAAGTCCCCTCCTTCTGGCTTTGGGCAATCTCTCTGATTGCAAAAGATTCTTTTCTCTTTGGGTTTCTGGCCAACATGTTACTGATGTTATTGATTGCTTTCTGGTCCATACCCCACCTATCAGTGCTCTCAAGGTCACGAAGATGTACACAGCTCATTTTACTTTTCTCTCAACTAAATTACCTCATAAAAGAAAGAAATAATAAAACAAAGCAACAACAACCAAAGTGACATTATGTGCTTGAACGGACAGAAGGGGAAAATACGGAAGAAAAGCAAAGATTTAGGGGGACAGAGTCTCAAAATAGAGGACGGGGAGATGGTTCAGTGAATTGAGCAGTTGATGCACAACCCTAAGGACATGGGTTTGGATTAGGTGTAAAGCTAGGCACGACCATGATGGGGCAATCTCGTAACTAATTCTAGCATGGGAGGCAACAGGTGAATTCCTGTAGCGCACTCACCAGCCAGTCAAGCCAGTGAACTCTCCAGCTTCAATAAGAGACCCTGTCTCAAAAATGAGTAGAGAGTAACTGAAGAAGACATGTCTTGATCCACTTTCCAGGCTCGCCCCCGATGATGCCACTCTCTCTTTTTAAAAAAAATCAGGTTAGCTTCGTTTTATTTCATTTTGTTTTGATGCAGGGTCTCGTGTGTCCTGGGCTGGTCTCCCTCTTCAGTCAGTAATGATCTTGAATGTCTCACCTTCCTGCCTGCACCTCCTCAGTGTTGGAATTACTAGGATGTACCGCCATGCTCACTCTTACACAGCATGGGAGATTGGCCCCAGCGCCTCATGCTTGTGAGACTAACTGAGCTACACCCCCAGCCTGCAATGCTTCTTTTAAGGCTTCGCAGTAAAGCAAAAAGGCTGGAATTGAAAATCTGGCCACCTTTTTCCAGCAAATGCAATTTGCCCACGACTTTCCCTGTTGTGTGTGTTGCTAGCTGTTCAGTTGGGCTTAGTCAAAGTGGCAACATAAACAATAAAGTCTTCAAGACAAGGCCATCTTCAGCCACTGCCTAACTGCAGCCTCTGGAGAAAGCAGGAGAGAGAATAGCCACCCAAACTCACCAGCTATCATGACCACCAAAACGCGTCACGAAACCCCTAAGTAGTGTGACCAGCACCCTGATTTGCCTGAAACTAAAACGTTTCTTGAAATGGGGGATTTTCCTGACAACCGCAGAGGTAACGTGGCCTTTCCGAGTTCAGCTTTCTGCAAACGGCCTCACTGTACCATACATTATACAGAGGTTTCCATGGAGTCATGAAGGTCTGTTGATGTCAAGAGAAGTGAAAACAGGACAACAGAATTTACACTTATTTGAAAACCACCATGAAGAAGTGCAAGGAACTTCATAGGAAAGGAAAAGAAGAAAGGAAAGCAAGTTTTCAGATGAAAATGTGTCATCAATTGCTGCTACACGTCCCGACGTCAATAAGAGCTTAGAGGCTGGTAGCAAAGAGGCAAGATGCCATTGTCATCTATGGGGAAATGCCATAACTTAGGGCAGTATTTCATTTAAAAAACAAACAACAACAACGAAAACCCTCTATATGAACTGGGTGCCAATGGTAGAAAGTGTCAAAAGGCCAAAGAAAGAGACAGACAGGCCCCAAAACTGAACAGAGCAATTTTGTTACTAGCCTTCACAGAAGCACGTCTCAGACAACAGCAAGACAAGTGGACTCCAGGCCAGTGGCAGCAGGAAGAGATGCTAAGCTAACCAGAGTGTAGCTGGCTCTCCCCGAATATGGGCTGGTTCAGTGGCTCCAAAGTTAAGAGCACTAGCTGCTCCTCCAGAGGGCCAAGGTCAGCTCCCAAAAACCACACCGGGTACCCATAAACATATACACAGGCACTCAAGCAATGCACACACACACTAAAATAAATCTTTATAAAAGACCATTAATATGGGCAGATGAGGCACCTTGGCATGGAAAGTTACCACAGACCTTCATCTTTTGACCTGTGTTTAGTCCCTGGAGAAAATTGGCAAAAGAAAATTGACTCCTGAGAGTTATCCCCTGACTTCCATATATGAACCATGACATATACCTGCATTCACACAGTCAAGATAGATAGGTAGACAGACAGGCAGGCAGGCAGGCAGACTGACTGACTGACTGACTGACTGACTGACTGACTGATTGACTGACTGACTGATTGACTGACTGGCTGACAGATAGAATGGACTATTAATATGTCAAATGTCACTAAGACACAGTCTGGACAGTGGTGCATTGGACATAAGCAAGTCAGGCTTAGCTAACTATCTTAACCATTTAACCATATTTATCTATATGTCCTGGAATGGGTATCAGGTATCCTCTGGGAGCTAAGATGGCAGTTACAACCGAAGGGCTATATAGTCCTGTGATGTAGAGGGGCTTCCTTCTCAGAACTGTGCTTAGTTATCAGGGGTCACAGAAGAGAAGTAGCACTCCACACCTGCATCGTGAAGGATAGGATAAGGTACTGTTTTTCCTGGCAAAAACAACACACACACGCGCACACACACACACACACACACACACACACACACACACACACACACACACCAAAAACATAAAACACAGCATCAGTGAGATCACCTCAAAGAACCTGAGGATGAAGGGATCAGAAACCTTCAGGCTCAGGGAGAAAGAACATTGGCAACATAGGACACTAAGGAAGTCTGAGTCTCCAGAAGGGATCTTCAGACCAACTAAATCCAGAGAACAGACCTAGTGTGGTCCAGAGGCAGGATAGCCAAGTGCCCAGAGCCGCCAAAGACTGCTAGACTAAGGAGCATCTAGTGCAGCCAGAAAGCAGTCGGACAGCTATGCCTCTGTTCTCCCTGCCACCCTGAGATAAGAGAGCTTCCCAGTATCATCACAGAGAGGATCAGGAGAAAAATACATTTGAAAGTAGTCTAAGGAACAGAAACTAAGGAAGGGAACCTAAAAAGCAGGTAGAAGATATTCTAAATAAGAAACTCTACAGAAGAATAGACTGGGCTGGCAAAGGTGTGTGAGGAAACATTCATCAGAAAAATGAGCATCCTTGAGACCAGGGCATAATAGGAGTAAACCGGTGTTAATAGAGCAGCAAACACCCTGATTCAAGTTGACATTTAAGTTAATGTCTGAGCCTGGCATGGTGACACATACCTCTCCCAGGTCTTGGGAAGCTAATCCAGGAAGATTGCCAGGGGTTTGAGCATAGCTGGGGCTGCAAAGTAAGGACCCGTCTCAAAATGCCGTTAAAATAATAAAAAGGAGGATATTCCACAGAAAGAAAACTATGGTTATAGGAAATGTGCAATCTATTAATTAATCAGCAAGTTTAAAGACTGGTTCCTTCTTTCTCTCAGCTACTATGAGAAAAATCAGATCAGTTACATGTAAAGAAAAAATTCAAAAACAAAAAACAAAAACATCTGTTCCTATACATCTGTTCCTACACACCAGCGCACTCAGAACAACATCCAGCTCCGTCAGAGTACACCAGAGAAACCAATAGCCAACCAGATGAGCAAATGAACACCATGGAATGTACTTGTTCTCTGAAAGGGAGCATTTTCTTCTGGTCTCAGTTTCCCCACCTGTGAAGTGAGGCTCCTTCTAGTCTGAAATTGAATAAGCCCTGTAATAGTTGGCTGAGTCAGGGAGTCATTTCTACACAGGTACTTAAGGGGTATTCGAGCCTTCTCTTGAGGTATTAATTAGGCAGTGTCTGCAAAGATGTGGTGAAACTTCATTAGTCATACAGCCTTGACTATAAAGCAAGGCAAAATAAAGGAAGCTAAAAATCACTTAAGTCAATAAACCCTGACATCAATGGCCTGTGTACAGGGTTTATTTGCATGCAGCCTTAGCATTTCTTTTATTTGGTCTCTTCCAAGTTGGAGCACAAAAGGTAAATGGAAGAAAACACAGAATGTAGCTGTTGGCTTTGAATGCTTTGCTGTGTTCCTACCTGAGGCAATATCTTTATTGTCAGCAGCACGTGGTTTTCCATTTCCATTCATCTTTCCAAATCAAATCACAAGGGCAGAAGAAATGCTCACATCTTAGCAGAGCTTGCAGCCACATGAGTTCAGCTCACTGGGACCCAGCCAATGATGGGAGGATGAGGGGGTGGGGGATGGAGGATGGGGGCTCAGGGGTGGGGGGTAGGGTGGGGGTTATACAACAAATCCCTCCCCTCCCAGTGAGGAACTCCCTTTGAAGCTCTACAATATGAAGGTATTTTTTTTTCTTTTTTTCTTTTTTTTTTTTTTTTCTGGAGCTGAGAACCGAACCCAGGACCTTGCGCTTACTAGGCAGGCGCTCTACCACTGAGCTAAATCCCCAACCCAATATGAAGGTATTTTGAGACAGGTTCTTACTATGCAGCTCCAGCTATGATCAAACTCACGGCAATCCCCCTGCATTGGCATTAGCTTCCCAAGTCCTGGGAATAAGGATGTCACCATCACTGGCTTAATCACATCTTAATCGTCAATGAGGATCAAGCTGTTTACTGCTCTCTTTGAGATCCAAAACAAGCTTGTTTTGGACCAGGCCTGTGGTCCATTTTACCATAGGTAAACACGTCTCTTAACATTTGTCCTACCCTATGATACTGCCATGTTAGGAACTGAACCCTTGAAGTGGGGGACATTCCCCATCCAAACAGCAGCACAATCACAGGCTGCCATCCCTCAGGGGAGCCTCCATAGGCTCCCCCTCTGTGTTCACTCTCCTCGCTTGCCCCTGCCTCTGTGGAACCAATCATGGCTCCATCTTCATTTCAAAAACTGCCACATAATTGACTTATACAATGTATCACCTTTTGAGATTTTTTTCAGTATAATGCCCTGGAGATCCAGGTTGGTCCAGATGCCAACAGCTCATATTTTACTGCTGAGGTATTAGCTCATGGCATAGAGGCAGCAGAGTTTGTCTGTTCCTGACCTTGAACTAGAACAGTAAAGCTGATTTCCAAATCTGTTTACATGTGGCTTGTGAGAGCGTGAGTTTGGACTAAATGCTACGGTGTAAAAATGTGGACTCTCTCCGCTAAGTACAAGTGTAGTTGCGTAAGAAGTTTACGAGCTGTCTCCCTAGAGTGGCTGTGTGTCATTACTTCCCCAGGAATACCTGAACAATCCAGTTTCTCTGCATTCTCCCCAGCCTTTGGCATTGCAGCCACCACAGTAGCTCATCTGGTGGATAAGCACTGTGTGCTTACTCTGGCTTTAATTAGCACTTTCCTAATGACCGCTCTTCAGCACCCTCTCAGGCGTCTCTTGCCATCTGTAGCTCCTCCCTGCTGAAGTATCTCTCCACATCTTTTGCTCGTCTTCTAATTGAGCTCTAGTTTTTTTGGTTTTGTTTTTCGTTTCTTCATTTTGTTTGTTTGTTAACTGTTGAGTTCAGAAGTTGTCAACCGGGTAGCTTACCAATGCTTTCTCTCACTCTGAGGCTTGTCTTTCAGGGTCATAATAAGGTCTTCTCAGCACATATTTTAAGTTTGATATAAACCCACTTGTCATCTTTTTTATGAGTGACATGGTGGGTGTCACCTCTAGGAATTTTTCATGGAGCTCTGAGTGTAAGCAAGTTTCCCCTCTCCTTTGTCCTAGATGTTGTTCTTACATTTGTGTCTCTGTGCACATAGGGTTGGTGGAAATCAGAAGACAACTTGAGGGACTTTGTTCTCTCCTTACCACATGGGTCCTAGGAATCAAACTCAGGTCCTCAGAGCTGGGAGCAAGTGCCTTTACCCTGTGAGCCATTTTGCCAGCTCTTAAAAGCTTTTATCCTTTTTCATGTAGATCTGTGATCTATCTCTGACGAACCGTGAGAACTGAGGGTGAGATCATGAGAGGTTGGCTCTTTTGCTTGCTTGTCTTTGGGTGTTTCATTTCTCCAAGTTGTTGAGAACAACTCTTTTCCTCCATCGAACTGCTTTGCCCATTTGTCTTATGTCAGGTGGGCATCATGTACTGGTACTTAATCATAAAAAAGCAGATGCTCCAGCAGATACATGTGCACTTAGTGTCACCGTAGCCAAAAGTATGAGAACAGCCAAAATGTCCATCGGCAGATGAATGACGGATGTTGTATGCATGCAGTACAACGTTTCATTTTGTCAATTGAGGTATTTTATTTATATGTATATCTTATAACACTAGAAAAGTAGGCCCAGGATTCATTCTCTTCTGTGTAGTTTTGTCTTTCTTGGCATGGGCTAGGACACAAGCTGACATCATCAGTAAAATGAAACTAAATTGATGGTTAGGATCATATCATTTTTTCTAGGCCCTGAGATACTCATCTAATCTATCACTCATGACTCCATGGCCTGCCTATGAGTTTACAACAGTGTCTCAGCTCACATCCACCAATGGCGCCATGCTTCACTACCACAGTTAGAAGCTGGACACTCTGGAAGCAGCTGTGAGGTCCTGGCATTTGTCTCTCTTGAAAGCATCGTGCAGGACACTCATGTGCACCACTCTGGAGCCAGGAATGATGGTGGAGAGAAGAGATGAAATGCAACATTACCTGGTCATAAAAACAGTATTGACACACGCTCTGAGGTACATGAGCAGAAATGCTACAGTGAGTGAAAGGAAGCAGACACCAAGGTGGCAGGTTCTGCCATCCCATTTGTATGGAATATCCACCAGAGGTGGCTCTGTGGAGACAGAACAAAGGTTAGTGACCGAGTGGGGCAGGAAAGCTTCCAGATTTCCACCTAGATGATGAAAATTTGGAACTAGAAAAGCTTAAAGCACTGAAGTTTAGGCACATTTTATATTATACGAATTTCATTTCTGGTTAAACACATTTCCATGGAGTGGCAGCACCTTCAGGGTGGTAGGCATGTAGCTACCACTGTGGTGTCACACACAGGACCAACAAAAGAAAGCCGAGTGAATGAGAGCACCCAGTGTGCCCTTCCTATCTGGGCAGTTTCATCCGAGGCACAGATCCTTGGCCCAGCATGCATTCCGAAGCCCGTTACACTCAGGTGGGCTTGGCTGGACGAGTACACTGGTATGCTAGTGCCATCCCATTGACCCAAGAATGACACATAATGTCCAATAATTGGATCTCAACAAACTACAGATTTGGTCAAGTAAGGTCCTTTGATCACTTTTCATTTTTCTGCTTACTCACTGTGGTGGTTTGAATTAGTTTGGCCCCATAGATACATGTGTTTCAATGCTTAGCCGTAGGGAGTGGCACTCATAGGAGGTGTGGCCCAGTTGAAGTAGCTGTGGCCTTACTGGAGGAAGTGCAGACTGTGTAGACGGGCTTTGAGATCCCCTATGTTCAAGCTCTGCCCAGTGTGGAATCACAGTCTCCTTTGCATCAAGATGTAGAACTCTCAGCTCCTCCCCCAGCACCACATCTGCCTGGTCATGGTCAGGCCTCCTCACAGCAATAAAACCCTAACTAACCCTTACTGAAAAAAAAAACACCTCCACGGCCTAGAATGGGGTCTTTAATTCCCAGTACTCAGGAGGCAGAAACAGGTGGATTTCTGTAGGTTCGAGGCTAACCTGATCTACATTGTGAGTTTTAGGACAGCCAGGGCTATGTAAAGCAGTGGTTCCCAACCTGTGGGTCACAATCTCTTTGGGGGTTGACCCTTTTACAGGGGTTGCCTAAGACCAAGAGAAAACAGATATTTACATTACAATCATAATAGTAACAAAATTACAGTCACAAAGTAACAACAAAAATGATTTTATGGCTGGAGGTCCCCACATGAGGAACTATATTAGAGAGTCACACATTAGGAGGTTGAGAACACTAACATAAAGGGACCTCAACTTAAAAAGAAAAAAAATAAATCTCTTCCAACTGTTAAAGGCACTGTTTGTGCTATTTTAAATAGTACGTAGGGGCTGTGTGTGGCAGTACACGCATTTAATCCCAGAATTTGGAAGATAGAGACAGGCAGACCTGTGTGAGTTTCAGGTCAGCCAGGGCTACATAGTGAAACTCTGTCTCAAAATAATAATATCAAATTGTATGTATGAAATAAGTGTATGGGGATGGGGGGAACAGGGCTTTTACTCCTCCCCTGCACTCTAGAGTGGTTTTAATAGCAGAAGCTGACGTTAAACTGTTTGGAGTTTCACAGTTTCTCTTCCTTCTGACGTTTACAGTGAAGAGGAAACTTCCAGAAGGCATTACAAAGACCCACATGAACTCTCACCAAGTGCTGCCTCTTCAGATCCACAGGACACTCCAGCCTTGTATTTGAAGAGGGCTGTGCCTGTGGCTTGCTTTCTTCACTAGATACGCTGGAGGTTAACTGCTGAGGACAGCCTCATCTTGTGCCTGGCTCTGACTCAAGAGTTTCAGGCCTCAAACCACCGATTCGCTGACATCGTGGATCTGATGTGAGGATTGATTTTTGCTGCCTTGTCCTTCTACTCAAATGCTGACAGTGGGGATGGTAAGAGAATCTGCTCATGTCAAATTCCTGCTTAGAGTGCCCCATACCCCACGGCCTCAGAACACAGTGTCATATGAGCCCCTCGGCTGGTAGCTTCCTCTGCTCCTTTCTCTAACCCCAAGTCCCAGTCTCCAGTTGTTGCAGGATTCTTGTGTTTCCAACACCAGCCCTGACCCCTGCTCTTTGCATGGTGAATTTCACTTGTGCTGTTGACTTTTTCTCCTTTCACATAAGACTAAAGGCAAAGATTAGGCCAGGAATATAGTAGATGTTCCAGTGTTTTAAGTTTTGTAGGCATAGCTCAGTGGTAGAGTGCTTGCTTAGCATCCACCAGACCCTGGGTTCAAACCCCAGCACACACACACACACACACACACACACACACACACACACACACACACACACACACACCCCATGGATTGATTTGTAACATTTATAATCTATAAATACTTAACAGGTGCTTCTAGTGCCAGCTGGTTCTTTATGGCTGGGACACAGCAAGTTCAGAGAAGAAAATCTCCTGTCCTTGTGGACTGTGCCCGACAGTGTTAGCAAGTGAATGTACACTACAGCAGTCAGACAACATCCAAGTGATGTGAGGAAAAATAGAATGAGGAGAGGGGAGAGAAAGTTCTGCGAAAAGGAGGGAATTGTTCATATTGTAACTACTCAGGAAAGAGTTAACAGAAAAAGGAAGTCTCTCACTGCTGCCCCCCCACCCCCAGCCACCACCGCACTGCCGGGACCATCCCCAGAAGAGGTTGAATTCCTCCAGCACCAGCAGCAAGATGAGCCTCCCTGAAGAAGACTGATGGGGCCAGCCCTCTAAGACTTTAGGAGCTTGTGTTACCACCCTCTTTCAGGAGAGAATGCTATTCATCCCAAGGCCACCTTTCAGGAGAGAATGCTATTCATCCCAGCACCACCTTTCAGGAGAGAATGCTGACCATCCCAGAGAGGTTCTGCATCATCTGGTGGTGAACCTGGAGGCAACATGGAAGAATGAGCAGGAAGGTACATTTTACAAGTGACCTTCCCTATACATCCTTACACTTCTCTCTCTAGCCGGGGTTGGTTTAGTCAATAGACGGACAGGATTGGAAAAGAAGAAATGAATAAATACTTGAGCACAGAGGAAAATGACGTGAGAGGGGGAGACAAGTCCACAGCACATGGTGTTGAGAATGCAGCAGGGTGGTCCTGAGGTGAGAATGCAGCTGCACTCCTGATCAAAAGCCACCCAAACTCCACCCCATCCCAAGCACTAGAGTTTGATGCTGTACCAAACTGGATTGAAAGAATGGAGAAACAGGAAGCCTTATCCTGCCAGGTGGGCTGAACAGCGGCTTTTGCCAGAACTAGAGCAGCAAAAGTTCTTAGTTTTAAACCACTAAGTACTCTGTACTTTCTTTTAAAGTGTATTTCTGGCTAGCTGTGGTGGCACATATATTTAATCTCAACACTCATAAGGCAGAGGCAGGCAGATCCTTGTGAGTTCCAGGCCAACCTAGTCTACAAAGTAAGTTCCAGGTCAACCAGAGTTACATAATGAGACCCTATTTAAAAATAAAGTATATTTCTATTCATCATCTTCCCCTATTTCTAGAATACAAAGGAGTTATCCTGACCTATGAAATGCAATCATATTAAGAAACAAAAAGAGGAACTGGGGAGATGCACAGTGGTTAAAGGCACTGGATGGTTTTCCTGAAGAGCTGGGTTTAATTCCCAGAACAGTCTCCGAGGCAGCTCAGTCTCTGAGGTTACAACCACTCTAGTGGTGTACAGAACTATGTGCATGTAAAATACCCATACACATAAATTTTTAAAAAGAAGAAGAAATGAGAGGGTCTTTAAATATCCAATGATTAACGTAAAGTCAAGATCTGCAGTCACTGTCCCCAATACAAAATTTACGCTTGAAATGAACCAGCTACAGCCCGACTTGATGATCAGAAGAGAATTCTGTCCTAAAGCAAAGTGGCAGCCTACAGCAGGATGAGCAATTCCAGCTACCCCTTCATCAGGTGAAACGGCAGAAGACTCTGGAGCCAGGCTGTCTCCACACCTTACACAACCGGTCTGGCCTCAGTCTGTTCTTCTGTGAATGGGAAATGAGCAATTCTGGAGGGTTTATGAGATAGTGGAGGTAAAGCCTTTCTCACAGTGTCTGGCCAGCAAGAGACCACAGCACTCACCAATACTGATGCTGTCACCAGTCTGCTTTCAACACACCACACACCTCCTGCCTCGGTCTCCCTCTGCTGGGCTGATATGCTTTCTCCATGATATGTATGGCTAAGTCCTTCTCCTTTCTCACAACACTATGGTTTTCCTACAGGACATTTAAAATCAAAACGCTCATGGGCTGGGGCAATATATACTAGCGTTCTTATCTAGCCTATGTATTGTCAAAAGATAAGAATACACATGCTTTTCCTACTTGCCTGTCCAGACTGGCAGCAAACCTCCCCTGCCCTGACTCTTCTCTATAGCACTTCTCATATTCCAATAACCAACTTCTCTACTTCCTCTGTTTTATCTGATATAAGGACCCCGGACCTTAGCACAACTGACTCCATGATGGAAGTACCATCCAAGCCACAAAACTCAGCAGGTAGACAGCACCACCCGCCAAAACTAAAACAAATACCTAAACCATCAAAATCCATAGTTCTGGGAACATCTCTAAATGTACTGACCTTGCTTTTTGGCTTCTATAGTTCGGCTTCTGGCTAATTCTTTTAAAGTGATGTATGTCAACCCAGAACATGGTTTTTGTACTTATGAGCTCACCCTGAGAAAGGTTCAGGTCTACCTGAGATCCCAACTGCCCAGGGTAGTCGTCAGTTGACTACTAAAGACTTTTTATTGGCTTAAAGCCATGTCAGAGCAGTCTCCTCTGATAGATACCCATATTATCTACCCCCCTCTATTGAACAAGAGCTACTTCTGTCTTATACACTAACAGCTAAAGCAGCAGGAGAGACTAAAGCCTCATGGACGAGTGGAGGGAGGTAATCAATCAATAATAGATGTGCCACCTCACAGCTGATTACAGGCGGCCCTCCTCATGCCTACAGGAACCAGACATTCAAATGGTGACCCAGCCCAAGTTTAGACTTTTGAGGCCTGTAGTAACAACTCTAAAACACGTCAGAAGTGTCAGAGATGTGGTGATGAGAAAAGCAATCTGGTGGCAGAAACCATTTTTCAGTCTTTCAGTGAGCTTAGAATTAGTAACAATCACTTTCTACAAGGCAGGGCTAGAATTACTCAGAATGGGGTTGTTTGTATTTTGTTTTTTGAGACAGGATCTCTCTATTAGTATTAGATCAGGGTGGCCTCAAACTCAGAGCTCCTCCTGCCTTTGCCTCCTTGCATGCTGGGATTAAGACATGACCACCATGCCCAGCTTAAATGAACTTCTGTGTTTGTTTGTGTTTTACCAAATACAGAGAAGGAAGCAGATTGCGTATATTAGTGAAGAACTGCCAGTTCTTCATGCAGCTGCTCTAAGTAGCTCTCAGGCTTTCATCTGCAGCTGTGTCATGACACCTGACAAAGACAGGTCAGCCAGTCCCTGGTACCTTATGTACCATGAACCTTGGAGACACTCGGACTCCCATGCTCCCCAGTGTGAACTACAGGACTCGGAAAGGTGCATATTCTGGAGAGGCACCATTCTGGAGAGGCACCAGGGGAGGCAGGGCTCCTGATTATTAATGAGAGGTACATGCCTGCACAGGTCACTGGTGAGAGGGTGTCTTTTCGGCCAGTGAGAAGCAATCTAGCAGAACAGAAAACGTGCCCCAGAAAGGGTATCAAAGGCAGACAGTGAGTCAGAGAGCAGGTGGAACTGGGAAGCTCGCCCAGTCGGTCCCAAAGCCAATCCATGTGCAGCAGCCTTGGATTGTGCCTACCTCTCCCTTGCCAAACAGCAGGGTTTGAGAAGCCGTGAGCTCTCCCATGTGCAAGTATATGAGCTGGAATATTTCCCCAATAAATACCATTTTTAAGACATGCAGAAGGAGAAAATATTAAGCATAAAGCTGACTGAGCTCCATATCCTATCATTGTCACTTTGTGTGCGCTGTGGCCAGAACACAGGCTTCCCTGTGGGTTCTGTGTTCTATAGATTGCTAGCTGGGAATGAGCATGGATTTCTGAACAGCCTGCACAGCCTTCCCACCCTTTAGCTCCCGCAGACTCAACCCTTTCCAACAGAGGCTACCATTTTAGTCTTCCAGTTTCTAGTCAAAGTCAACTTCCCCCTACTCAATTCTTTTAAAAAGATGAGATTCCTCTCTCATAGCTAAGTTATAGGCTCTTACCAGGCAGAAAAACACTTAAGACTTTTTTCTTTTCTTTTCCTTTGTTTTTTTAAAGTAAGGGTTAGCAGCTACAGAAATAGACACCACTGCTCTTTAATAAGCAAGCTGAGCAATTCACAGGGAGAGCTCTGAGCTGGAAATGATGGCACATCTTTCCCAGGAGTCTGAGGCAGAAGGATCATCAGTTACAGGCCAGTGTGAGCTCCACGGTAAGACCCTATCTCAGCCTAGATTCTCTCCAGCCTAGATCCCATCGGTGTTTGTCTCTCTTCCTCTCCTCCCTACCTATTCAAGCTTAAGCTCCCTCCCTGTCTGAACTTTGAAAACTGCCCCCCATTTCCTAGCTCACTGGACTAGAAATAAACATACATGATCCTCCTTCACCCTTGGTCTGACTTAACCTGGGAACTTACTCCAGGAGATCCAACCATGTTCCTAGCACCCAAACTGCGACTGGATAGGTACCCGAGGCCACCGTTGTGCTCACTCCAGTTCTAAGCCATGAGGGAGTGTTAGATGCAGTCATGCTGAGGGCTGCAGGAGCAGGTGCTTCTGCCCTCTGCTGAAGCCCAGCAGTAGCACCTGTCAGGTGAGCAAGGCTCCAGCTCAGCTCCCCATCACCTGAGGCAACATTTGCTTTATCAGAAACAGTGAAATGAACTGAGGAGGTACAAAAGTGGAGAGGTCTGTAAGCTCTGCAAAGGTAAGAAACATGTGTGTCTTATTTATACTTCATACTTGGCACCTTCAAGTGTCTTGACTGGTGGCTTTCAAGATACTTGTTGAAATAATGACTTCAGAAAGTAGCAGTCTTTGGTCTTCAACTTGCTGTTCTTTGAGGAAAGTAAGTTAGTAAGCATGTTATTCTACTCATTATGGGAAGCTTGCAAGTGCAGGAACAAGTGGACAGGTTACACTAAACTTCCTTTTGATGGGGCTGAGGAGAGGGTTCAATTCATCAAGTGCTTGCCACCTGGGTTCCATCCACAGAACCTCAAGATTATAAAGTCAGGCATGGGGGTATTTGTTTGTAATGCCAGTGCTTAGACAAGACAGACAAAAAGACTTCTAGTACTTACTGGCCAGCTAGCCTAACCTACTCAGTAGGCTCTAGGCTAATGAAAGACCCCCTCCCAATCTCAAAAAACAAGATGAATGGTGCCTGACAAAATGACTCTGAAAGTTAACTTCTGTTCTAGACACACACACACACACACACACACACACACACACACACACTCACACACACTCAGAAGAAAAAAGCATCTTTTTCTCTTGGTGAGTTTATATCTCCTATAAAACATCTAGGCAGACACATTTTAGATGCTTGTGGGTTTGATCAGCAATAACATAAAATGCTATGACACCTAGATAATACTTCATGGCATAAATTTTTATTAAAATTGAAAACTATAGAAAAAAAGTGACAAATGAGCTGGGACTTGAAACAGGCAGGTGGTTCAGGAGTGGGGCCATATAAAATGAACAAAACCGACCTCATTACCAGGACTAAGGGCCAGCCCTTGATTCAGAAAAGGCGCCTAGTGCTTCTCATAGGCAATTGCTAACCGCTGCCCTCTACCACAAAAGGCCCAAGATCCACCAAAGAAGCCACATCAGAACCAGAGGGGCAGTGATGAGAAGCAAGTAGCCTTATGACCACCTTCCTTAGGTCCTGCTAATGACTCATGCAGCCCAGCTGTACCTCCTCATTCTGGGGCTCCTCAAGGGATTCCCAAGGTTCTCTGGGTGAGTCCTGGTACCTCAGGGAGAGTCCAGAACTACCTGAGGCTCTAGAGTGACAAGTCTCCTGTCACATCTCCTCCAGTTCTGTAGGTGGCCAGAGAACAAAGGTTCTCTTGAGATCCAGGTTGGTCTGCACACATGGGTGTAGACGTAAACCAGGGGATTCGCTGACTTACAGTACTTAAGTAATGTATAGGCTACAGACTGAGACAAAGTCCATATGAGAATAAGTTTATCCATGCATAACCAGTAGGACGCTACGGGGACATGAGAAAGCCAGAGGGCCACCTCTCTTAACAATCTGTAGGACAAAGTATCTACTTACCTGAACAGGACATTAGTTATGTAAAGAGGAGGAGGGAGCTAGGCGTAGTATTTCACTGCAAATTTGAGATGAGCCTGGGCATAAGACACTGGGAGCAGAGGGAGGGGAAGAGATGAGGATGAGGAAGATGCTTGTTCAGTGCTTGCCCACTGGTCCTCGGCTATTCCCAGCACTCATCCTGGACCTTCCCTACAAAGTATTTGCTTTGTCCAAATTCCACTACTCTCTTCTACTCCACCTAGTCTCTGCTATTCTGTAGTACTATGGGTAGGCCCCATTTTGGAGGGGTAATAAAGTTACACTACAGTCAAAGGGACAAATGAAAACCAATGAGTGTCTTAACAAAACTTGGCAGCAGGCATCAAATAACATGTTCTATTATAAAATAAATGTAGCTAGGAGAGAATTCTCTACTGCACCTTTGCAGTAAGTGGCTTTTTAAAGCCTCATTTACTACCCTGAAATAAAAGTCAAGTAAATTCTACATCAGCATAACTTCCAAAAACAGGGGGCAACAACAGTTCTAATCATATTGCTTCATCTGTATTGAGTATCATGGAGGTGACAGCTATGAATGTAAGCTAAGATACACAGCTAAAGTCTATCAGTCACTCATGTGCCAACAGCAGTGTTGATGGTAGTGGGCAATTCTGGGTAAAGTTCCAACCAAACTAAAGTCTTTACTAGATTTACATAGTCATTATATTCCTAAGAACTCAGCTATATAAAATCTCAATTACTCTATATTTAAATGTAAACAGACTTAGGCAGCAACCTTAATTATATAATGCCAGAAGACTTTAAAGATAAGCTAAAACCAAAGAGGGAAGGATAAGGTTCTTGCTTTTTAAAAACCTCTTTTCCTGACCATATGCTGCCTAGCATCTACCTGAGGTTTCCAGGCCACTGTGACAAGGGCCATAATGGTAAAATAAATGTTCCTCAGGGAGTAGTACCTGTCTTTGGCAGGGGCCTCAGACTGCCTTTAATTTGATAATGTGAGCTGAAAAGATGCAAAGACAAAACTACTTTTTTTAACCCCAACTCCTATACCCCTCACCAAACTAGCCTCTTGGAGGACCTTTGCTTCAATGGCCACACTTAGAAAATATGAGTATAATATTTGAAAGTGTAGCCAACAATTTAATTACTAACTGTAAGCAAACAGCAACTGGAAGAATCTGGAGATTTCTCATGAGTGGAGAACCTAATGGTTACTCGAGCTCGCCTCTCATCGCACAAATAACAAAGAACTAATCAGGAGGGCAGGGAGTGAATGGCAATCTCTAGGGTAACCAGTCTGGTTCCTGCTGGTGTCACGGAGGCTCCGTGACTTTCTGACCCTAATTGGAGTCCAGGAGATTGAAGTCAGCTCTCATGACATAGAAATCCCTCACGAACCTTTCTTCGTCTTTATGGTCCTATCATGAGAAAAGAGAACTTATATAATCAGTAAATACTCTAGTAAATAAGGTAAGCAATACTGATGATCATCAATTCAACATAGGGAATTAAGCAACAAAATGTTTATTTCCATTTTTTCTGTAAATGTGTAGGGTTTATATAAATACAAAGACAACCCTGAATTGAATGATCTACATTTTAATTTTTTTCTTCCAAACCTAGCTTTAAATTATAACCCAAAAGTCACTAAGAAAAAAAAAATCTAAAAAGCTTCACTGTTCAAAGCCTAGCAAAACTCAAAATATCCTGATCCCTACCTCAAGTGGGGAGACTCACGTGATTACACAGGAATCAAGTGAATGCTGTTAGCCACAGAATCAAGACTGCTCCAGGGTGAAGCTCATCTGGTGCTTCCTGAAGACTGAGGGTAACTTCAGTACCGTCAGTCACCACTGCCACCTGGTGGACACTCCAACCAACTCAAAACCATTGCCTAACCCGAGCTTCACTTAAAAACAAAAGGTAGGAAAACATTTCCATTATTTGATAACATCCTTCATTATCTTAGTTTCAGAAGGCCAAAATCCACACCATTGCCTTACTCAAAGGCTATATACCTCATTTTAATTCAAACTCTGACTGGTTCCAATTACTTATAAAGCACTAGGCAGAGCATGACATCACACATGAAAATTCAAACTGTGCAAGCAATACTCAACCAGACCTCAAGTCATTCAACAATATTTTTTATTATTTATATTTCCATAATCAGAGTTAACTTTCCAACATGTGGGTCCCAGGGATTTAGGACATTAAGAACATTTACCCACTGAGCTATCATACCAGTCCTCCATGTTTTATTTGTGTGTTTTGAAACAGGTTTTACCCTGTACACCTAGCTGGCCTGAACTAGCTATATAGACTGTAGACCTTCCCGGAACTCAAAGATCTGCCTGCCTCTGCCTCCCCAGATCAAGATTAAAGGCATGCACCACTGCACCTGGCTTCTCAACTACTTTTATTTTTGTGTATGAGTATTTTGCTAACATATATGTCTGTGTGTCCCATGTATGCCTGATGCCCAGAGAAGGGAAGCAGATCTCCTAGAACTGGAAGTACAGGGTTCTTACAGAGTAGTGAGACACTATGTGCATACTGCAATAGAACCTGGTGACCTCTGGAAGCGCAGCCAATTCTAACCACTGAGCCATCTCTCCAGCTACGTCCTCAACAATATCTAATACAAAGGCCTTTATACTATTTGAAAATCTAAATTTCAGATGTCAGTGGTCCTACCTAGTAAGACACAAATCTTAATAAAAAGAACATATAACTGTTAACTACATCAAAGTGAAACTTGTTTCGTAAAGGCTAACAGCAGGATATATCAATGTCCAAACCCACCAAGAGCCATTTATATAAGTAATGTCTTCAAATCAACACTCAGAAATGGAATCTCAAGTATCTAGATAATGAAAGGTTATTCAATGTTATCAACTAATGTAACTAAAATGAATACTTTTATCACCTTCCAGGCTGACAAAAAATTAAAATGGAAAAGTCTAATATTATAAAAATGTTTGGCAAAGTCAAGAAAGAAAAACCCGTGTATACTGATGGTGGGACTCTGGAGACCTTGAGCATACATACAATAGCTACCTATTGCTAGCCAACAGACAATGCCCACTCCAACCTCCCCAGATTTAATGATCAAAATAGCACTTGCTCTCTTAGCTTCTGTGGGTCAGATGCCCAGACACATCAAGTCGAAATACTGTGGTTGAGGGTTAGGTGCTATATTATGGAGGGTCATGGTGTTCTAGAGAGCCTCAGAAATCAGGTTAGGACAGATCTGACCCTCTTGTACCAGGATGTAACTGGACTATAACTGAAAAGAATGTCTGTATTTGATGGTTGCTAAGGGTAGGAGACACATATCCCAATGTTCAGAATGGAGTGTGTACTCATGCAGGTAGGGGCCCTAGGTTGCAAGGTGCAGTCTATGCGTGTAGACATGCAGGTAATAGTTTTAGGATGATGCCAGGTGTGGTATTAGAAGAGGGGCGTATGCACAGTCCAAGTCAAGTGGATTCTTGTAGTAGTATTACCTATTGCCTAAATAATGTTTTATTGAACTGTTTTCCATTAAGTATAGTAAGATCTAGGGAAAATCACTAACTCTGGTGAGTAAATACACAAGACAAAGCATTGGCATTTTGTAATTTCAAAATGAAAGAAAACACTCAGCACAAACACCACATTATGCCAATCAGAAGACTACAGGAGGTAACTGAACTCTCAATGGCTAAAGCTAGGATAAGTCTAACAAGATAAAGCAGTATAAGATCATAATACAAAATATAAAATATATACCCATGAATCCATGCCGAGTTAAGTGATTTAAGAATACACAGGACAAATCTGCCATGAAAATGAATTTCAAAGTTTATGGACTTTACTCTCAGGAGTGAATAGAAAAACTCACTACCTCTTAGCTATGAACAGTACACAACGATTGTCTTCTAAAGGAAGGGGGAGGAGGAGTCACTTTACAGGGTAATAAGCATTCATCTAGCATGCTTAAGACCCTGGGGTGGTGGGAGGGGTTCAATTTTCTGTCTTGCGGTAGTGGGGACTAAACCTAGGCTTCAAGCACATTAGACAGATGCTATACCACTGAGCTATACCCTATTATTTCTCTATCTGCATCACAAGGCCTGCCTAGAATTGCTTATTTCACACTTCATAAACTAGCACTAATGTATATTACCTCCAAGTACTGTGAAGAAGTTATAGGTACGCATCTATGTGAAGCTGAAAGAAGGAAATGTCTGAGAAGCATACCTGCTGTGCTAACCCCAGCACAATAAATGCAAGCAGCCCTGCTAGACAACTGTGGCTACCCAGACTGCCCCACCCCTAAGAGCTCACTGAAAATTAAGCCTTTTCCCCAGCATTAGAATTCGCTGAGTACTTTCACCACAGTACTTTCCAATTAGAAATATTTGACAGATCTCTTGCCTTCATCAAGGCCTGCCTTCCTCGAACTGGTCAAGTTATTTGAACATGTGACAGAAGGCCAGGCATGGTGGTACTTATCTTTAACCCCAGCACTTGGGAGGCAAAGGTGGATCTGAGTTTGAGGTCAGCCTGATCTATAGAATGAGCTGCCTGTCACAAACAAAAAACTTACTGTGTGACAAACTGAGAAGCTGAGAATAATCAGCCCTTACATATATGACTTTTATGAAAGTCTGTCATGATTCCTTCAAACAGGTGAGTCAACCGAGAGCTGTACCATGTCTAAGAAACAGCAGTGCCTCATGAAGCCAAGTAAGGCCAGGGTATAATGTAGGGCCTGATCAAAAGAAATCCAAAACACAACCCGACCCTGAACATTTTATATAGCAGAAAGACAGATGTCAAAAAACTAGAATCTAACTTGAAGGAGCATCTGCTGGTCAGTTCAGCATTAAATTAAAAAAATTAATTGTGCAGCAATAAGAGCAAACAACCTGCTACGGGCTGAATGTACATTCCCCAAATTTACATAATAAAATCTAATCCTGTTACAGCTTTAAGAAGGTAATTAGTAATTAGGTCATGACAGTAGCACCCTTATCAAGAAATTAGTGCTCCAAGCTGACTCAGAAGGGGCTTGCTCTGTGCCTGTGAGGACTCAGCAAGAAAGCTGTAAGGCCCTCCCTAGAGCACAATCATAACGGAATCCTAACCTTGACTTTCTAGTCTCCAGAAACATCCAAGTTTGCAGTGTCTGTGTGGCCTGGTCTATATTACTTTTCACAGCACCCTGCATTAAGATGAATACTATTTAAAAAAAAATAGAGAAAAGGAACTGAGGAAAGTTGGGAACAGGAGACGTGGTTTTCTCCAGCAAAGAGCACATCAATTGTCCAGTGCCAAACGGCCAGCCCTGAAAACATACATACGAGAACAGAGCAGGCTGCATTTGGGAATACATATATATAGAAATATGTACATGCAATAACAATTAGCAAAAAAAGAAGCTACATACTTGAAGG
Source organism: Rattus rattus (assembly GCF_011064425.1). Lineage (NCBI taxonomy): Eukaryota > Metazoa > Chordata > Mammalia > Rodentia > Muridae > Rattus > Rattus rattus. The sequence goes on from NC_046156.1 coordinate 85,574,891, forward strand.
AGCATGGGAAGGAATATATGGGAAAGTTGGGCGGAAAGGGGGAAATGTTCTAATTATAATCTCAAAAAAAAAAAAAAATGGGCAAAAAATTTGAAAAGCCGTTTTATCCAGGGAGACAAATAGATAACTAGCATATGAAAGGATAATACTAAAAAAATACCCATTAAAAAAAATTCACAAAAAGAGGGCTGGAGATGTCAATCAATGCTGGACTACTTGCCAAAAGTACATAGCCCTGAACCAGTCCTTGGCATTACATATACACTCAAAAAAGGTCACAAAAGATACCACCATTACCTATCAGGCTGATCTTAAAAACACCGTCAAGGATAGAGAGTACTGAAATTCTCATCCACTGCTGGTCTGAAACCCAATAAACAGCACAGGCACTTTGGCAGATTCTTGTAAGATTAAATACATTCACTGTAGGACGTAACAAGCCCATCCAAAGTCACTATTGCTTTTCTCTGGTGTGGGAATCAAAGCCAGGGCTTCACACATGCTAAGCCAGTATACTACCACTACACTATATCCACAGATTCAACTGACTGTCTAGTTCTTTACTACGGGAAAAAGCAAAAACAAATCAGCCATAAAAACCTGTACAGAAATGTTCACAGCAGTTTTAAGAACAAAAGCTAAAAACAAATGTGCCTTGACAGAGGAATGGGTAAATGCAGTCTATTTATACTGTGTAGTGTCAGAAATAAAAGGAAATGTTGGAAATATATAACCTGGGGTGAACCTCAAGTAACTAGGCTAAGTGAAAGAAACCAAAGTGAGGAAAATAAATAAATAACCCTCGTACTATGTGATGTCACGCATTTACTTTAGGAGAAGCAAATTAAGTTCAGAAACCAGATGACATATTGCTAAGGGAATAGAGATAAAATTTAAAAATAAAGAGGTGTGTGTGTGTGTGTGTGTGTGTGTGTGTGTGTGTGTGTGTGTGTTAGAGCTGACCTGAACTTTGTGATTATATAATCTGCACATGTAAAATTTCAGATATATCAAAGAGTGAATTTGGCTAAGGGCTGGAGAGATGGCTTAGTGATTAAGAGCACTGACTGGTCCTAAGTTCAATTCCCAGCAACTACATGGTAGCTCACAACAATCTGTAAAGGGATCCAGTGTCCTTTTCTGATGTGTCTGAAGCAGTGATAATGTACTCATATACATTAAACAAATATATCTTTTTTTAAAAAAGAGCAAGTAATAATAATTGCACACACTTAAGCCATACTAGATTTTGTGGGGTGACTTAAGGTCTGCAATAATTTAAAAAAAATGAACACACAATTCTCCATGAAGAAAAGCTTGTCCTCAGAACAGGAAGCCAGAAAAGAATGTCGAGTTTGGGAGCATCTGGAATAATGGCAGCACACGCACCTATGATAATGCACAATATGTGGCATCACTTTAGGGTGGTGCTGCCAAAAGACTATGACCTCAATCTAGTCACAGGAAAAGATGACGAAGCCAAACAGAGGCCACTCTGTAAGATACCTATCTGTCTTGGATTTTATTAAAAATGTCAATTAAAGAAAACACTCTTAAAGAAAGGGCTGGTCCAGAACAAACACATATGAGATGCCAATGTAACACAGAATCTTACATTCAAGTTTTCTGAAAAGGACTTTACAGAGACAAATGCCAGGACCTTGGTATTCTAATGATTGGGTAAAAGATTTGAGTCAGTGTTAATTTCTGAATGGCATATTAATTACTATTAAAGAATTTCTTGTTTTTAGAATAAAAGTACTAATCTCTGACAGAGTTGTCCAACTTCTAGATACTGCAACACAACACTCATTATAAATGCCAGACCATTTATAAATATAAGCAAGCTATCACCCTAAGCTGCTGTCAAAGGTAGAATAAAAATTAAAAGTTACTTAACCAATAAAACTAGTCTGTATTCCCTAAACACCTCTCCATTTTAAATCTAGTTCACTCTTTGTGTGTGCAGAGCTAACGCTGTAGCTCAGGACAGAACATCATCTTTAAAGCATAAGGCCTTGGGTTCATCTCAGAAAGAAGGAAAAGGGATGAGGGTACTAATTCTATGCAGAAATAAAAAGCTTCCTAACTGTGATCAACTGAACCTTCATTTTCCTATCCCAATGACATAAAAATGATCTAAAGTGGACCAAAATCCATTAGTTTATATCAAAAGTGATTCACACATATTTTTGTATGTTCATACGGTAATCAACATAAAACCAATGTAAGAGGTGTGTTTATGCTCCACTATTTTGTTAATACCTAAAGGATCCTTTTAGTCATCTAAATCCAGATTTTACTATAGTAGTAAAAATACTACAGTGCCTCCTATATTAAAAATCAAACCAATAAAACTGCATACATGAGGCGGCCTAAATATCAGTAAAAATTGCATGCCATCTAATCTCTTATTATCTATCAATTAAATTATGAAACCTTTACAACACTTTAAGTGAACAATCAAAATAGTAATTTATTCAAGTTTAAGGTAAAATTTCTCCTTTCAAAATATAAGGGAGTCCTCAGCTCCAGAAAAAAACAAAAAAAAAACAAAAAAAACAAAATATAAGGGAATACATGTACTATACAATCAAGATTATTTTGCCAACTTCCTAAGTTCACGGATATGCAAACAGCATATGACTCATCATGACATCATTGATGCACCTTCTTCACCAGTAGCATCTTGAGAAATACGAAGGTCTTCAAGCATCTCAGCCAGACTAATTCGAGGCGCTCCTTCATCATCTGTGTCACTTTCCACAGGGACGGTTGAATCTAAGGAAGCAGACACTGATCAGTGCCATATACAAATTGGAAATGCACAAACAGCAGCTCCTACCATCATCACTATTAAGCAATTATACTGTAGAGGAAGCTCTCAGCTCTTACCCACAGCAAGTTCTCAAATACTGAATAAACGAGCAAATTATATGTACAAGAGCTAACAACTTAAGGGATCAGATTCAGAAACAAGAAACAACAGCATTATATGCAACAACGTTCAATAAATTTTACTGCTCCTTATTATCTGTTAGGTAAAAGCCTAACTATATTAGTTTATTAGACAAATAAAAGTCACTTATGAAACAGTTTTAAAACACCAAACACCCTACATTTCTACAATATGACTTCAATACTCCTAAAACACAAACCTCTGTAAATGTTGACATTTTTTCTAATTGCCTCATCTTCTTCAAGATCTTCAAGAAAATCTTGATATTGCCTGTAAGAAAAAGAAACTTTGAACATTGTACTAAGTATTATATATTCACAAAGGTCAAATATGGATGTTAATTGAGTAGGTAGGCTGGAAAACAAATTTCGTGTAATATAATATTAATATAATATTAAATATTAAGGTGATCTAAGACACTGAAAAATTACCTCTCACCTCTATCCTACCCAACCAACCCAATTCTTATGGACAAGCAAAATATATAGCTGACTAGACTACAGTCAATTTGGAATGTTCTGGTTTGTGTTTGAACAATACTTGAGTATGCGTGTGTGCATGTGTGTGTGTGTATGCCAGATGTTTGAGGATACCCACAGAGGCCTAATGAGGCCATTGGATGGTCTAGCACTAGAGGCACAGGCAGCTATGAGCTACCCAATATGGGTGCTGAGAACTGAACTTCAGTCCTCTGGAAGAACAAGAAGCACTCTGAGCTATAGGGCTGTTTCCAGCCCAAGAAACAGCCCAGAGACAATGCTGTTGAGTCAGTTCTCTCCTTCAGTTTCTATGTTGGTTCTAGGGGCTGGAACTCTGGTTACATGGCTTACACTGGCTGTTCTTCCAGAAGACCCAGCACCCACATGGCAGCTCACCGCTGTAACTGTAGTCCTAGAAAACAGGACGCCTCCTTCTGGCCTCAATGGGCACTATATGCAGCTGGTGCACAGATACAAATTCAAACACACACATAAAAATAAAAATCTTAAAACAAAACAAATTCAGCCCACACACAGACACACCCACATACAGAGTTAAGGCCACATTTTAATTCATTCAATAAATACTTTTTAAAAACATTTTTCTTCTGCTTGCTATCTGAAAAGTAATAACAAAAGTGAATGAACTGGTTTTTTAGGCTTAAGACACAGGCAAATCATCTATTTGTGATATTCACAAGGTAATGGATCCATTATGCTTGAACTTATTTACATTAACATTATTATAATAAAGACAATAACCCAGGAATAATTACTAAGCTTATATATCATTATATCTTCTCATGGATTCTCTTATGTAGATTCCATTTAGTTTCTAAGAATCCAAAGTTAATTTTTAGTACAAAGATCTATTGGGTAATATCAGTATTTTACAATGTAAAACAAATTCCTAAGGATTTCCCTTGCAACTACTTTTAAGGCTTAAGGGAAGCAGGACCTTTCATCATCTGTGTCCATGTCTTCTCTGTCTCTTGCAAGCTCTTTCAGTTTCCAGTTTCTACGGCGCTGGCGTTTGGTACGGTCATAGCTCTTCTTAATCAAGACCTGTAAACAGAAATATCTGCAGTTATGAAACACTGAAACACACTGTGGTAGAGGAAAAAACTCAAAACTTGGGCGTTTGAGAAAAACCAAACTGATAGCAGCAGTTACATTTCAGGAGAAAGGTATAGAGATCAAGAGGCAGTGTCAAAAGGACTTTTAAAACTCTTACAGTATGAGGATGCATTTGAGCATTATTTATCTAACTTTGAAAATTTCAAGTGACTAAATGTTAAATTTTTAATACCCAAAACCTGCATTGTTTTCTCCTCAAATTTCAATTTTCAGCCACCATTCATATAGCCCATTTTGAAGCATTACAGATAGAGACTTTCTTTTTCACAGTACTATGCACTTAGAAAATTTACAACTTTTGTAACATTTAATATTATGTAGTAATAAAACTAGAACATTTTTAAGAAAACTAGTGATCTCCTCACTTGGCCTTTTAATAAATACCAATTCTGAGGCTGGAGAAAGGACTCCGTGGTTAGACACTTGCTGCTCTTGCAAGAGAGCTGGATTCCATTCCCAACACCCACAGAGTGGCTCCCAAGCATCTCTAACTACAGTTCCAGGAGACACAACACCCTCTTCTGATCTCCACCAGCACTGCACACACGGGGTACCCGTCAATACAAGCAGGAAAGACATCTACACACATTAATTGAAACAAATCTAAACTCAAACTCACTGAAACATTCTGACTCATACCTGACTTTTTCGATTTTATCAACTGAAGAACAACCAGATGAAATAGGAACCTATTACCAGAACTTCATTTCTGCTCATAGCTAAAAACATTTATGACTATTCTGAAAAGATTAAGCAAGTAGGGGTGGGATATATTATCCTTAATTTCATTCACTGTTGATTATGAACTTTAAACTCACCACATACATTATAACTATAGACTTTTCAAAGTAAAACTCTTTCCCAAGAGTTGACACTATGAAGATTATTTTCAATTCTAATTTGTACCAATATTGAATAATGGTCTCAATTCTAAATGTCCTGTGAAGTAGAGAAAATACATTAGCTAGGCTAATTTAAGACTGCCTGAATAAATGTTATAAGCTGCCATTCCTAAGTACAAATGTAGCTGCACTCTTATCACTGCATTTGAGTTTTGTTTGGCAGCACAGGGTGACTGAAGCTAGAGCCTTATGCTAGGCAAGCTCTTCATTTTATAAGTCCTCTTGTCCATTTTTGGGATGTTTTGAGACAGGGTCTCTTTTCACAAACCAGTCTCAAAGTCACTGTCTAATCCAAGTAGGTCTTGAACTTGGATCCTCCCAACTCAGACTCCCGAGTAGCTGAAATAGTAGGCCAATGCCACCAGGTCTAGCATTATCAAGTGTTTTGCTATGAAAACGAAAATCTGATTGGGGGAGGGGTACTGAATAAATTCTAAAAATTAACACAGGCACAACAATAACGACAAAACAAAACTAAAGCCTTACCACATCTGGAACTCTATCGGATTTCATTTTGTTGACATGCTCATCATTTAAGTTACAGTTGGCCAAATCAAATCTGAAATATAAACAATGAAAAGTTTAAGGAGGGTCCTCTGTATAATTTTACTCTACATATATAGCATTACACATACACATCTATCTTTCTAAGTCAAAGATTTTGTATCCTCCACACTATAAAAGTGTTGAAGCTGAGAGGTAGTAGCTCATGACTTCAAATCCAGCAATAGGGAGGCAGAAGCAATCGATCTCTGAGTTCGAGGCTGGTCTACAGATTTAGTCCCAGGACAGCCAGGGCTTACACAGAGAATCCTGGTCTTGAAAAGTCAAAAAGCTCCTCTTCCAGCCTCTGTGAACACCAGGCACAAACATACATGCAGGCAAAACATACACAGAGAATTTTAAAATTTCACGACAGGATCACACTGCACTGTAAGTTTTTCACTGTCCACTGTGGCCCCTCTTTCCCATATACTTGTTAAAAAAAAGACAGACAGACAAGCAGCCATAACCTCATAATTCAACTGAATGAGTCTACATAGTTAATACAAGAAACAACAACCTTTCATTCTCTTGTAAATGGAACTCAAACTCTGGGAATAAAACCAGTGTCTAGAGCACACTGATGACCTCAAATGCATGACGACTGTTATTTACTTTGATGGATTCTGTCTGGCGTATAGACTGTGGTTGCTGGGTAGGTTTTTGGTTTGTTTGTTTTTTTTTAATTTTTTTTATTATGTGCATGTATGTATGTGCCTGCATGCATTTATATACACATATGTGTGTGCAAGTGCCTAGAAGTCAGAAGTGTTAGATCCCTTAGTACTGAACTATTGGGGGTTGTGACCTGCTGATATGAAGACTGGGAACGAAATCTGAGTCCTCTGCGAGAACAGTACAGACTCTTAAACTCTGAGCCATCTCTTCAGCCCTAGCTGGTTCCAAAAAGTGAAGTATTTTCACAGCCATAAAAACTGCCTACTCTCACCAAGAGCTCTATTTATCTAACTCTATAAATTCAGTGTTTTAATTGTCAAACTCTCTGAATAAATGACACTCAGATGATGGCCCAAATGGAACAACTATAGGCTTCTACTTAATATATGGGATTATAGTGATCAATAATAAAAATAAGCTAAAAGGCTCTTAAAAACTTTTAAATCTTTTGAAATTAACAAATTTAGTATTTTAAATATTTATTGGCTCCTGAAGAAAACCTGCAATGCTATCTGGCAAGTTAAAATACAACAAAATAAAACAAACCCCAACACCAGGTCTCCAGGATTTAAAAGATGTCCCAAGTGAGTCCGGCAAAAATACTGTTTATCTGTATCCATTTCAGATGTCTTCTGGATCCAGACTTCCCCAAGGGTGTGCTTAACAGAAAAAAAAGATACTGTTTCATGGGAAAATTAAATATAATATTGACTTTTTTTCTCACTTAATATGCATTTAAAACAGCTTGCAACTTTCCAGAATTCTAAAACAGTCTGAAAATTAACAAATTACCAAATCAGAAATACAGAAAATTAATCCAAAGGAAACCATAAAAACAATCCAAAACTTATATAAAACATTGACATTTCCCCCTGAAAAATACACACACACACACACACACACACACACACACACACACACACACACACACGAAACATATACATATAGCATTTTCACAGGAAAATGTCTTCATAGAGACTGGCTAACTCAGACTGAGCAAAAAAGTAACTAAAAAGGCAAAAGAATCTTAAAGCAAGAAAACAGTCTAAGCAAATGTCTGTAAGACCCAAGACTTAAAAAATAAAAAAAAATAAAAAATAAAAGAGAGTTCAGAAAAACCTATGAACTTTACCCAAACACTGACACTGCAAACAGGCAGACCTCACTGGGTTGGAGAGATAGCTCAGAGAGAAAGAGTATGCCAACAGTTGATGATCTGCCTTTGATCTTCTGATGCAACTCCTTCAAGTTGCCCGCTGACGTTTACATGTACTCATATGCACATGCACAGCTCCCCTCTCCCGAAATAAAATTAAAAATACTCATCATCTCTTAGACACTCTAAATAAACTATTTTAGTTTACCAAAATATAAATGCCCTTCTACTTTAGAGAAAACACAACAAATGAAGTCAAAGGGCATTACAAGCAAACAGTAATAGAGACCCAGAAAGTAGCATATTCTACAAAATATGTGCACTTTCAGGGTAAGAAGTTGGTATCCTAACAAGACAGGAAGGCATTATCACTGGAGATTAAGAATTACGATATTTATATAATTTAATGTGTTCTCCACCTAGATACTAGTCTGAACAAACCTCAAAACATTTGAGACAATAAGCCAAATGTAGCTCTCATAGTGATAATCCGATTAACTCGAAAGGATCTAATATGATGTACAAATGTCTAGGGATGATTCCATAGTTAGTGATGATCTGAAAGTCAAGACATTGTCCGCCTGGTTCTCCTCTAACAAAACAAAGGGAAAAGATGACATTTTTTTAAATTAAGAAAAAAGAAAAAGGCCTTTCCCAATACAAAAAAAAAAAAGTAACTTATCAGACTGTAGTCCATCAATGAGTCCATAATGAGTCCATTTTTAAACTTAATTTTATTTTTTGTGAGACAAGACGTGTAGACTATGCTGGCCTCAAGCTCAGAGATCCAAATGCCTCTGCCTCCTGAGTATTGGGACTAACGAGATGCACTACCACACCTGCTACAATGACTTCACTTTTTAAAAATTCAATTTCTTATTTGTGTGTGTACTTAGTGCATTTATGACAGGGGACGCTGGCACATGCCATAGCACACAATACACATCTGGAGGTCAGAGGAAAACTCTGTAATGTGTATTCCAGGGATTTGATTCAGGTCATCAGATGTCACTTTTACCTGCCAAGTGATCTCTCTGGCCCCTCATTAACTAACCAACCTCAGGGGTGTTTTACTGTAGCTGGTCTCCACATTTTATAAAAACCAACAATTAAAAACCAAAAAATTCTAAAAGAACTGAACAATTATCACAAAATGAGAAAAGCAGATAGGTGGTGCTTACCTTCTTTGATATCACTCCAGCCCCCGCGTTTCGCTTCAGATCTCGGACTGTGCTGCATTCTATCACAATAAATTCTTCTAGCTGTTTAGGATGGCATAAACTATTGAAAGGATGACTCCAGAAGGTGTTCCCATCAATGTCTGCAACTAAGAATGAGCAAAACACTCATTAACAAGACAGCTGACAAATTTCCAAGTCATCTATTGTGTTAATCAGAAATATGTAGATAACAAGCAGGAAGTAACAGGACAAGAAATGAAGTCACTCTAAGTCATCACTGATTTCCATACATGCGCTCCAAACCTCCATGGCACAAGGGAAATGTCAGATGTCAAAAATATTTGTATCTTATTTTGTTACTATAATCTGAATACCACAGACCAAATCCAATCAGTTTTATGGTGATTTCATATGCTGGAATTTTATGGCAAAAAGTTATTGGTCCCCCTCGCTGCTGAGATTAAGACACAAAGCCTACTTTGGTGTAATAGGTCAGAATGCCCTTTTCTGCATTTTGCAGATAGTTATTATTACTGCAAATAGACATAGCAAAATAACAGAAAATTTATAAGAAACAAGAAAAAAGATGGAGACAAATACCAAAACTTCTATCACCATGCGGTCTTCCTTTTTTAAAAAATGATTTATATAGATAACCTAAAAATAACCAAAATAATGATAAAAAGTTAAAATTCTAATTGAAACTATGAATCCTAATGTATCACAGCTCAAATATCCCCAAACTTAAAATAGTGTTTAAAAACTAAAGCTTGCAGGTTAGGCATATAATTTAAGAACAGAGTCTCGGGGTTGGGGATTTAGCTCAGTGGTAGAGCGCTTGCCTAGGAAGCGCAAGGCCCTGGGTTAGGTCCCCAGCTCCAAAAAAAAAAAAAAAAAAAAAAAAGAACAGAGTCTCTGCCTAGCAGACACAGACAGGGCTCTGGGTCCAATGCTTGTGCTCAGGCACATAAACATTTGGCAGAAAACTTAGTGACAAAAATTACATAAAGCTGAAATTTTTCATAAAAATGAAAGGAATAAAAGTATGAATTATCTAAAAGTTCACAGAATTGTTTCTTTAAAAGAAAAAGAATATAATGCTTTATAATTCCAATATCTTTAAAGTACTAAACTTTCACTATTAGTCTTCCAAAACAGTACTATCAAGAATGACCTTTGAGACTGGAGATGCAGCTCATTGACAAACATGTATGCCTAGTATCCCCCAGGCCTTGTGCTCAATCTCCAGTACTACGTAACTCGGTAACATGGCACACCTCTGTGATCCCAGTACTGGGGAGGTAGAAGGGAGAGGGGCAGGAACTGGAGGTTATCCTTGAATGGATATAAAGAGAATTGAAGGGTAGCCTAGGCTACATGAGACAAAAACAAAAACAAAAAAACACTTAAAAAATAAAGAGATAGGGACTAAACAACAAAAATGCCACGAGTGATTACTGTTTACCCTAAGGCCAAACTCTTACAATTTTGTTCCAAAGCTAAGTTTAGTTCCAAACCTTACCTTGTAAGGTATTTGGGTCTATGAGATGGATGGCACTAGTTACTCGTATACAAATACATATCTGGTTCATATTTCCAAGGCTCTGTGCCAGTTTTGGTGACAGACAGACAACATTATCCTAGGCAAAAAGAAATAACATCTAAAATAAGGCTAATTCTAAATTAACAACCTCTCATAAACACTCATTAATAAACCTGATAAAATCTTCCTTGCTCAACCAAACTGTCTGAATGTATGTAGAATTACCAGCCTCGTGATTCAGCCCAGAGGATGCATGCATGGCTCCACAACATTATCTTTCATTCCTGGGCCAACAAATTAAGAATCACAACTCAGAGCTTCACGGTTTCTCTACACACTTTACACATTCTTTTTTTTTTTTTTTTATTAACTTGAGTATTTTTTATATACATTTCGAGTGTTATTCCCTTTCCCGGTTTCCGGGCAAACATCCCTCTCCCCTTCCTTATGGGTGTTCCCCTCCCCACCCTCCCCCCATTGCCGCCCTCCCCCCAACAGTCTAGTTCACTGGGGGTTCAGTCTTAGCAGGACCCAGGGCTTCCCCTTCCACTGGTGCTCTTACTAGGATATTCATTGCTACCTATGAGGTCAGAGTCCAAGGTCAGTCCATCACTTTACACATTCTTAAGATGGGCCCATTTGTCTTACCTATAATGTGTATAAGACTTTTTTATAAACAACCTTCCACACCCATGTGTTTGTTAAATTCATTTCAATTTAATTATAACATGAATACCTGCACGGCATTCAGTATGTTAATATAGTGTATATTCTAATCACAGTATAACACTAAGAACTGAGTGACTTCCTAAATCTCCTTCTGACAGACTTCTTTTGATCTTCACAAAACCGAATTTCAATGGAAAATAAGTTTCTCTTTAAATAGCTAAATGTTTGAGTATGTAATCAAAGACCAAATTTTAATGACTGAAAACGTCACATCTTCCACAGTTTTCTGGGAAGCTACTATACAACCCAACAAGGTTACTTGCATGCTTCTTAACTGTACTGAAAGATACAAATGGCTGGGCATGGTGGTATACAACTCTAATCCCGTACTTGGGAGGCAAAGTCAGAGAATCTGAGTTCCAATTCTTCAAAGACTTAAGAACGAAACCTTAACAACAAAAATAAATAAAAATAACAATCTTGGTCATAAAGTTGTACCTGTGCACACTGAAGGCTTCCACTGAAGTGGACTATACATTAACACCTTTTGGTTTTGAATCAGGAGCTCCCAAGACAAACACATATGTAATCAGCCTTCCATATCAAGGTACTCCATACCCATTAGGTTACTCAACTGTGGATCACAGTATTTTTTATTAAGCACTGCACCTGTACTAAACAGGTAGTCTTTTTGCTTTCCCTAAAAATACAGATTAACTAATAACCACTTACATAGCATATACATTAGGTTTAAGTATTCTGTAAGTAACATATACCACACAATTTTATGGGGGATGTGTACATCCCTGGAGTTAAACATCTGCAGGAACTCATAATTACGTACACATGCCTTAATACTATACTTCCTTACATTGTACTTAATACGCAAAGTCTAAGTATGCTGTCAGACCTAAATGTGCATTATCCGGGCTTTCATTGTTTTTAAATGAGGACTGCCAAAGGTGGTCATCAGATAACTACTTTCAGCTAGAACACAGCTAGTGTCATTTGTTTTCATGTTATCATCCACCGCTACCCACGTAAACAGTGGAGTTCACAGCTGCACTTAAGATATGAACTGAGGGGTTGGGGATTTAGCTCAGCGGTAGAGCACTTGCCTAGCAAGCGCAAGGCCCTGGGTTCGGTCCCCAGCTCCGAAAAAGAAAAAAAAAAAAAAAGAAAAATGAAAAAAAGAAGAAGATATGAACTGAAAGCACAAACATTTACTAACAGAAATACTATTGCAGGAAGCCTGCCAACCCTATTTTAAGCTGTCATTTTTGTCCTTGGTACTGTACTATGTTATTTTAGTATTAACAATCTCAAGGCTAGGTACAGACCTAGAGTCACAGACCTAGGGACAAAGAGTGGCTTCATGATTTTGTGGTTATGTAACTTTGGACAAATCATTTATCTAAACTTTCTAAGATTCATATACATTTCTCTTACATATACAAAACTCTTACCCACACATATTCCAAAATGGCTTACTAACTTTTAACTATCATTCCTTATAATGTGAAAAGCTCGTGATATTATATATTCAATAGGATTCCAATATTTGATAAAAGTGGATTATAAAATTTTACAATACTCTTGGTTTTGCTAATTTAGTGTGTGTGTGTGTGTGTGTGTGTGTGTGTGTGTGTGTGTGTGTGTGTGTGTGTGTGTTGGTGAGTACCATGTAGGATGTGCTACAGTGGGCATGTGAGCTCCCTGGAGACACTTGCTAGGCTACAATGGGTGCACTCTGGAAAGGTATGGCCCTAGAGACTTCATCCCAGGACTGCTTCTTGCTACTAATGTGCTCTTCATGTTTGTCACTGTCACACTCCTTATTTATTTGGCTTGGTGTGAGTGGACCCTCACAGCCTGTAGCCTGGTGTGATTACTTCCTGGGAGAGAGCCCACTCTGTTGGGCAAGTTTCCTGCAGATCAATATGAGGATGAAAGTTCTTGAGATACTGCTGTTTAGATGAATTCATAATTTTATGGAATTCCTAATAAGTAATTTTAGGAAATTAATCTTAATATAAATAATCTTGGCAAGTTAGGATAGTTGATAAAGTTTAAAGTCAGAATCAAGACTGAAATGTGCCTCTTCCTCACAGAATGGCAAGAGCTGCATGAGTTAGAGAAAGGAGCACAGTGAGTGTTCATGCACTGCAAGCACACAATTGTAGTAGTGAGAAAAATAAGCGTGGGACAGGGTTGATGATCAAACGCTCTAGGCTGGGCCTGAGTCCCTTGGTCTTGTGGTTTTAGGAGTGCTCCATGAAATAGAAAGGTTATGAATAAAGAATAAGCAATCCTAGAATGAGTGTAAGAACACAGAACAGATGATTAGCCAGTCTAGCTGACCAAGACGTCGAAAATAGGTGACCTGTTCCGTAGCATAAAGAAACTTTGGCCTGCTTAAACTTTGTTAATCTATGACAAAACAATTACTGCTTTTTGGATTACAATAAGCTTATAGATAGATAGACAAGAATTGCTTAGTTAGATATAAGCTTCAAAAAAAAAAAACCATATTCAACAATCCTGTTGTAATTTCCTCTCATGTGACAATTTAAATCTGTTTTTAAAAAATATGTTTTTGCACTGATTGTTCTTAAAATAATGTGTAACTTGTGGTTATGAGGTAATTTTCTTACACAGAAAACTTTGTCTTAAGGGGTATGAAGCAGGCTTACCACTCACTCCTACTTCTGGCCATTCATCTACACCCAAGAGCATCTGCAAGCTCTCAGATCACAACAAAAATAACAATATTTCTTTGCCTTTGAAAATATTCAGCCTTCAGAAGATTTCTTGAAAAATCTACATGTTGAGCAAGATGGCAGGTACTAGCCACAGGAAGCTTCTGAGTATAGAAAATGTGACTAGCTCAAAATTAAATATGCATACCTAGTATAAGCAGAATGTTGGAGTATCATCAACAATTTTATAGTTGTTATGTGTTCAAATGAAATGATGAAAATGTTGAGTAAAAGAAAAAATATCATAAAAAAAGGGGGGGTATGAAAAAGGTTAAGAGAAAAAATAAAATGCTGGAGCCTGCCTTTACTTCAACCACTCTGTGTGTGTTTATGTTTACTTTCCCCCTTTTCTTTTTCTCTAAACACTGGCTGCCATAGGCAGCCGCCCCCTTCTTCCCAGGTGAGTTGAGTCAAATGCTTTCAGTATTGACCCAAATCGCCTACGCCACAACTCAATGCCAAACTCAGTTTACCCTGTGGTATCAAAGCTGGCCGCCTTTAACAGTCAGTCGGTCTGTCTGTCTGTCTGTCTGTGTGTCTGTGTGTGTGTGTGTGTGTGTGTGTGTGTGTAAGTAAATGCATGTTCATGCAGGTGTACATGCTGATATCAGAGGAAAACTTTATGGAGTTGGTTCTCTCCTCCTTTAACATGAGTTCAAAGGATCCAACTTAATTTGTCAGGCTAGCATGCCAAGCACTTTATAAGAACTGACCCATCTCATCAGTCCTATCTTTTCTTCATAATACACCAAAATAAAGGACATTCCAATTCATAGTTATAAACATATATTTTGAATCTTTAACAAAATTAAACATGTCAAAAGTCACTGAAAGAAGTATTATTGTTTAGTCAGCCAGTAGGAAACCAGGAGCAATAAATTATAACCAATAAATTATTCTCTTATAGATAAGAGTTAATTACATGAAAAGAAGTACCTTGCATATTGGAACAATTTCCACAGAAAAAGTACTCTTGTAATTGTATGTGTTACTATGAATATCCTGGGAGATCAACCTTTGTGATGATTTGTATCTATTAAGAAAAAAACATTATCAATAGAATATAAAATGGACAACTCAATGTTTCATGATTGTTTAAATGTGCATACTAAAATTTTTATTGTAACAAAGTAAGTTATCTAAGCTGAAGAACAGGTGTGACCTACATATTTCCTATTCCCATATCCTTGGACTTACAAATTTAGGTTTACAACATACCTACAGGGAACTGTACCCTGAAGAAACTCCACCATCTTCTGAGCATGCTGTTTTGAAGAATAATAAAAATCCAGACCATCTAAAAAAATATTAAAAACAGTTCTGCAAAACAAGGTTTTCCTCTTCAGGACCACATCACAATACTATTAGAAAATATTATAGCCTAAACAGTTTAGGAATATCAATTAAGACTTCTTTGGCAAAAGGGCAGATGAAAATCAAATAAAATAAATGTTAACAAACAAGATTCATACTAATTCACAAGAACAAAATTCAAGGCCAAGAGAGAAAAAGATTATTTTATGTAATAAATGAAATAAATGAAACCTGCCAAGAAAAATGACAAAAATCACATGCATGAAAAAATTACATACTGAGACTGAACAAAGCAGTCATTGTGTCAGTGCAGAATCATTTAACACTATCAACAAAGGAACAGTCAAGTACAAACCTACTGCTAAGGACTTATGAGAACTAAATAAGAACTTCATTTAACCATAGTAGGTATAACAATACCAAGGAAAATAAATTCATAGGACTTATCATTTCTAGACATAAAATTAAGACAGTATGGAACTAGCATAAAATAATAAGCTCATGCAAACTTGAGATTACAGAAATAGGCTATGACATTTAATCAACAGAACTTAACAATTAATGGCATTTTTTAATAGAGAAAGAATAATTTCTTCAGTCCCAAAAGAGATGAATTTAGGCACTTCACATCAATTCAAGAGTGAGGATCTATGAGTTAAAATTGTAAAGCACATAAAACATAGGATACTTTTGTAACCTTAAGTGCCTAGAAGAGGTTTAGACCAGATGAGTCACTTAGAAAGAACACTCTTCAACCTGCTGAGCGGCCTGCCCGCAGGCTGTGTGTACAGTATGGTCCTGGTTCCCAGCTTTTTGAGCTGTCACACGTGCTGAGAGCTTTGGTGATGCAGCTGACTTTGAGTTGTTTCTACTCCTGTCAGTAACCCCAATAAAACACACCGCTTCATCAAGTTGAATTTTGGTGGTGGACATAACTTTTGGTCCGTAGTGGAATCCCTATCTGGGGTGAGTAGATGTATGCGTTGCACCTCCCAGCCCCGGGGAAAACTTGTTACCCAAAAACTGAACCTCATCAAACTTGAAAACTGGGGCTGGAGAGATGTCTAAGCAGTTTAAGAGGCTCTTGCAGAGGACTTGGGTTCAGTTCCTAGCACCAGTATGGCAGCTCACAGCCCTCTGTAACTCTAATTCCAGGGAGCATCTGTCCAATTCCAGGAAGCATCTAATGTCTTCCTCTGGCCTCTGTGGGCACTACACACACATGCTGCATTTACATACATGCAGGCAAGACATTCATACATGTTAAAAGAAAACAAGAAATAAGTATTTGCAATAGAAAATAACAACATTTAGAAAAGGAAGAGACAGTCTAGGAGAAAATACTGCAAATCACATAGGCAATAAACTTATATGTAGAATATGCCTCATATCATTAGTCTTTAGTGAAATGGAAAAGCCACAGGAAGATATCACTACAGACTCCCCTCTACAATGTCTATAAACAAGCAATTAAAGGACAGAATCTGGGACCTTTCAACACTTCTGTCAGGAATATAAAGACCACAGCCATTTGAAAATATGGTTTCTCAAACATAACCATCAATATAAATATTCCATATAACTCAGCACTTCTACCTATAAGTATAGCCTCAAAGACAGAGGTCAAAAGATGCCTGAAGATGACAGATGTTTCCTAAATTCCACAGTGTGGCATATGGCCAAACAAACAAAAATACATAAACAAATGTAATGAAAAATTATTATTAAATAGGAGAACTATGTGAAAGAGATCAATGTCTTAAAAAGAAATGAAATGACTTATGCGTAGGAAGTGCCTAACTAAATAGCTTAGTGGAAAGTTCTTCAAAAGCACAGATAATAACACTGAAGAAAAATAAAAGACAAACTTTGTAACTTTCTTAACCATTACCAGCAAACACCTAGACAAATGAAAGCTTACTAGTGCTGGGAAAGTATACTAGCACTGTTGTGGGACATCAAAATTTATATTTGGATTCTCTTTGTGCAGTCATTCCAATTCAATCAATTCCCAAGAAAAACTATTATACATGCACAAAAACGAACATATGAATAATTATTCAATGCTATTCTTGGTAAAAAATAACTATAAGTCCATTCAAATTGATATCAATTATATATCAATTTATATATCCAGTGACTAAGGACTATCAGACAGCAATTAAAAATAATTAAATGGAACTATATGCATTATTATGCATAATTCTTCCAAATGTGTTAAAGAAAATCAAAGTAATGAAACACTACATGAGGACAACTACTTAGAACTTTCAGAATATATTTTGTTTTAAGGAATTAGATTATCTTTAGAGATGGCACATGGATAAAGGCAAAGTACAGGAGGGTCTGTTTATTTACACATACTTTGAATTTTTAGATTCTTAAATACACCCTTTGTTTCTATTAGTGTGTGTGTGTGTGTGTGTGTGTGTGTGTGTGTTTGTGTTTGTGTTTGTGTGCGCACAGGTATGCAAGGTACCAATAGGACAAAGAAAGCATTAGACTCCCTAGAGCTTGTAATTACAGGTGGATTTTGAACCACTGAAAACGAGGGTTTGCAACCAAATTCAGTCCTCTAAAAGAACCACCAGCTCTTACCTGCTGAGTCATCTCTCCAGCTCCAATTATTATTTTTGTTTGAGTTACAAAAG
Organism: Rattus rattus; assembly: GCF_011064425.1. Taxonomy (NCBI): domain Eukaryota; kingdom Metazoa; phylum Chordata; class Mammalia; order Rodentia; family Muridae; genus Rattus; species Rattus rattus. Next base: position 85,592,862 of record NC_046156.1, read on the forward strand.
TACAACAAAATTAGTAAAGAAAACAGACTTTAGTTGAAAGAAGGGTTTTTATACCTGCAGTGTTGGGGTTTGGCAGTAATTTTAAAATGTACCCAGTCTTCTAACAACAAAGCATTCTGTGGGAATAATTTCTACCATGGTCCTTAGCTAGAATACAAATGTGTTCCCTGTCTCATACTTCTTTTTTTTTCTCTCACAAAACAGACTCTTACGTTGCCCAGACATATGTTGCTTATACAGAGGATGACCTTCAAATGCTTGTTCCTCCTGCCTCCAACCCCTAAGTGCCAAGACTACAGGCATGCAAGACCACTCAGCTTAGTTTCTTTATCAACACACTTTTGCCTGGGTATTAGCCAATAACCAAACTAATACACAAGATATTACTAAACTATCTTTCTTTTTTTTTTTTTTTTTGGTTTTTTTTTTCGGAGCTGGGGACCGAACCCAGGGCCTTGCGCTTCCTAGGCAAGCGCCCTACCACTGAGCTAAATCCCCAACCCCTAAACTATCTTTCATGATGGAGACAACCCCATGCCTACCAGTAATACACTCAACCTAGAGGCATAAATTTCTCCCATAACTATTTTTCTCATTTAAGGAATTTGGTCATTTCTTCAAGGACAGTCACCACCAGTAAATCTGTATTTAAAAATGCGACTTAGGAAAACAACTCGTCTAACAGTAACAAGCAACATCCAAAACCTACTGTTAGCAGAAGTCTTGTATTTGCTTTAGAATACTTATATTCTAAGTTATTAATTTCCCCATCAAACATAAATAGATATGCTGCATCTACAGTGACTGCTACTGCCTGTAGTGTCACTCAGTGGCAGTCATGCAAAGCCTGCAAGCCAAGTCCTACCACAAAGCAAAAGACCGAAAATGAGGCAAAACTTATAAGCCATTATGACATTTTCAAGTTTTAAAATTCTATTCAGATATTCACTATTTGTTCATTCCTCTTTATTTACTGACTTCAAAATGAATTCTATTTATCACAATACTTCTCGGTATATAAGATACAAAGAAACAGTATTTCTAATTAGAGTAATTTTCCCCATACCAAACAAGGTTCTGATGAATTTCTTGTAGTATTTTACAACACATTAATGGAGTCATTTGGCTTATTATTTAAGTATCAAAATAAGCAACACATAGAAAGCAAGAATTAATATTAGTGTATCATTCTAGTCCAAGCACAAAGAATGAAGTTTATCATAAACTAAACGCTTATTAAGTGAAGTGGAATAGAAGAACATCAAGGACAGAGGCGGGAGAGTGTAGGGAAGACACGGGACAGTTCTAGATCTGCACTGCACTAACGGCATGTGAGTTTACGTCAGCCAACAGAGGTCAGAGTAGCTGGCTGTACAGTCGCTCTCAGAGGACAGTGCAGACAAAATTAAAGTTGCTTTCATCTTGCGCACACATTTGTATGAATTTTTTAAAGAATTTTTGCAACCATTTCAACTTCTGAGAAAGATAATTTTGAATAATTAAAAGAAAATGTTGATGCTATTTCAGATTCTTTTAAATTTGAACTCACCATGAATCTCCTTGATACGCAGAGTATTCTGATGCATTCCGTATTTCAGAATTAACTGTTCCAGATAGTAGAATGTTTTCTTGTGCAGAGTCTAAATATCCATGTATTATAAAATCAATAAATTACATGCCGAAAAAGCACTACTATAGTATAAATATATATATCATCTACTGATATAACACACTGATTCTTCAAACAAAAAATCCTTTAAAAATTAACTAAAACATAAGATAGTTTTAATGTAGTTCCAAAGTTTAATATTCCAAGACCCTAAAGGACTTAGGGAACTGAGAAGATTTATCGGCTCTTGAAAATGGACAGTGATAAAATTCAAGATTCGGGATTCATTCATCTGTTTTCAGTACCTTCTGCCTGACTTGGATCACAGCCTTCCAGAAATCCTTAGCTTCTACTCTATGGCAGTCTCCACACATTTGGGACTGAACAACATAATCCACCACAAACACTTGCTGCAGGATAGCACCATTCATCACCTGGGAAAGAAAGGGATTGCACTCCATCACTCCTGGTTGTTCAACAGTTAATATTTTCTTTCATTAAAAAAAGTAATTTAAAATGCTTTATAAATACATTAAGAACATCAATAAGTAAAAGTCAAATTATAAAACTAAGTTGTACTACATAATTGGGGAAGGGGGTGGGAAGAGCATAACCAAGGATTAAATATGGGACCTCATGCATGTTGATCAAGCACTGTACCGAGCCATGTCCCCGAGGCTACACTGTTTTAAGAAAGGCACACTCGTGGAATTCCAAAGACTAGAGGACCGTTTTCAGTCTACCTCATGAAAAAGTGGTTGTGAACATATTCTTTTAACAATGTGGCATAGGAATGTGGTTTGACTGCACAGTGCTTGTCTCTCATGCTAAAGCTTTGGATTGGATTCCCACCACCACATATAACCAGGCATGCTGGCACACACCTATAATTCCAACACTTGGGAAGTAGAAGCAGGATTATCAAAAATTCAAAATCACTCTCAACTATCTACTGAATTTGAGAACTAAATCTAAAAACAATTTTTTAAGTTGTATACATCTGTACATGATGTGTATGTATACATGTATGTCTATTTATGTGACACACAGAGTTCACTTTTAGAAGAATATAAATGGGTGAAGAGAAAGAAGAATGGGTAATAAAAAAAAACAAACAAGGGTCAAGCATGATGGTGAATACCACCTTTATGCCAGCACTCAGATGTAAAGGCAGGAGGATCTCTCTGAGTTCAAAACCAGCTTAGCCTACTAAGTAAGCTCTAGGCCACCAAGAACTACCTAGTGAGAACCTACTTTAAACAAAATCAAACCTTAAAGAAACTACTGAACACACTAATTCTGAGCAACTGTAGCTACTAGTTACCTAATCGTGTCAGATGACCAAAAGATAACAAAAGACTAAGGTTAAGATTTTATTCTTCCTTTTTAGCCATTTAGTCCATAAAATAATTTAACACTAGTCCCTCATTCTCACTACTTGCACTTTAACCATGTTTAGAAAAAATGAACAGCTTACCTCTTTCTGAATTGTCAATTTAACTTTAAGTCTCTTGGAATGAGGCTCAGTCCAAACAAAGCCTGCATCAACAAGCCGAACCTTTAATAATAGAGGGAAAAAGAAAGGTAAGCCCCACTTGCGGGATGGAAAATTGACTAAATACCTCATTAATAAACTGACTCACATTAGAGAGGTTTCCACCAGCAGTTAATGAGAATAGATGCAGAGACCCACAGCCAAATATTAGGCAGAGAGCAAGCCAAAATTGGAGATCCACTGGGTCCCTGTTTTGGAGCTCAGGGAACCCCTTGGAAAAGGGGCAGGAAGAGCCAGAGGTATGGAAGAAACCAGGAGAGCATGGCCCACAGAATCAACTAAGCAGGCTCACAAGGGCTCACACAGACTCAAGCAGCTATCATGGAGCCTGCATGGGTCTGCACTAGGTCCTCTGCATACATCTATCTTATGGTTGTCAGCCTGATGTTTCTGTGGAACTAAGGTGGGATTATGAAGTGTCTCTAGCCTTTTTGCCTATTCTTGAGACCCTTTTCCTACTGGGTTACTTTGCCCAGCCTTGATGGAGTCTGTGCCTATTATTACTGTATCTTGTTATTCTATTCTATTCTGATGACATCCATGGGAAGCCTGTTCTTTTCTGAAAGGAAATGGAGGAGGAGTGGATTGGGGAAAAAAAGGGAGGTGGCAGGGATTGGGAGGAACAGGAGGAAAATTTTGTCAGGATGTAATAAAGGAAAAAAATAAACAGACCATAAGATCTTTGAAAGGACAGGTAGGTGATTAACATCATTACAATCCATCACTATAAATCACTAAACATGGCAACAATAGCAGCAAATGAAAAGACTGTACTAGTGATTCAAGCAGGAATTAAAAGTAGTTTTTAGAGGGAAAAAATTATTTAAAGAAAAAAAGACTGCTCTTCAAACAGAATATACATTTTCATAAAATGAACCTGTGTCTTTACTGCCCAAAAGAAAAACCACACAGACAAAAAGCTTCTGTTCAAGTTAATACCTTTCTACATTAGTCTGTGGCTTCTTTATTTATTTTTTCCTTTTAAGAATGGACATTTAGAGGACAGAAAAATGGCTCAGTGGTTACAAGCACTGGCTGTTCTTTCCGAGGACCTGGGTTCAATCCCCAGCTCACTTCTGTTTGTCAGTAACTCCAATACCGGGGGATCTGACACTTTCACACAGACATACGTGCAGGCAAAAGATTACAGAATGAGTTTCAGGGTTACACAGAGAAACCCTGTCTATGGGTAGGGGGATGAACACTTGAAACCCTGTCTATGGGTAGGGGGATGAACACTCTTTTGGGAAATGTTGACGTACTGACTACATAATTGCAATACTGCTAGATCAGGAACTAAAAACAGCTTGCTATTCTTGATACACTAAACGTAATGCAGTAAGGCTAGAATGAAAGCTTTAGAACAAAGAGACAGAGAGAACAAGAATGGAGGCTTTGTAATAATCAAAGTAGGAACCCAAACTAAGAGGAACCAGAAATAAGCAAAGCAAGAGCTACTTAAAAGGTTAATTCTAAGGTTGGGGATTTAGCTCAGTGGTAGAGCGCTTGCCTAGCAAGCTCAAGGCCCTGGGTTTGGTCCCCAGCTCCGAAAAAAAGAAAAGAAAAAAAAAAGGTTAATTCTAATTTGAATACCTATGTAGTAAAAAGAGGAAGAGAATATACACTGGTACAATACCCAAGTATCTAGCTAAAGTAGATAGGTAATACAATTTTTTTTTTAATACAAATTAGCAACAGATTAAATGGAGGAAGCTCTTCCTGGCATCTATGACATACATAAGTAGATAGTATGATACTGGTCTGGAGGTACACAGAAAAATCTGTTCAATATCAGACTGAAAAGTGTGAACAAACAGACTATATTTGTATCAAATACTATCTGGTGAGAACAAGACTAGCCAAGGAAGATGCAGTACTCAAGAATAAAACCCACCCAATATAACTGAGTGAGCTACACCAAATTGCAGTAGTTAAGAAATTCAGTCAAAATCATAAGCAGTTCCTAACCACCCTTCCCCTACCCCCCGACCCCACGGCCCCAGTTAGTGTGAGCAGGAGTTAGGTGGGAATGTACAGATGTACAGCGCACTGAGTACGTCTGCCTACTCTCCCTAAAGCCTCGAACCATCTGCAGGATGCCAACACCTTGACGTCCACTTCGGCACACTTGTTCTTAGGGAAGCAATTGCCAACTTTATTGAGTCCTTCACCCTTCATTCCAGATACCTCAGTCTCCCTCTCATTTCCTACAGTCCTATTTCCATATAGTTTTTCAGTCTCTTCTGTGTCTATTTAACATTCTGAAATCCTAAAATCCTCTTACTATGTTCTCTACTTACAATAGAACCGTTTAAAAAAAAAAAAAAAAAATCAATGGAGCATTCCTTTCCCTCTCTAGTCATCCTGACTGACTGCACTGCTTCCCTCCAGGCAATTAAAAATCCAAGGGCCAGATGATCAATAACTTGAAAGATTTCAGAACTTAAAAATAATACTCCTAGGGCTGGAGAGATGGCTCAGAGGGTAAGAGCACTTGCTGTTCTTCTAGGAGCCCAAGTTTGAGTTCCAGCACCCACAAATCAGATCACAATCATCTCTAACTCCAGGTCCAGGAGACCAAACGCACTCTTCTGCCACTGCACACAGACATATATGCCGACAAAGCATCCACAAAAATAAAATTTAAAAATATCAACAAATTTTTCTAATAAAAATACTACTGCTTAACAAAGGTCAATATAAAAATTAAGAGTGTGTGTCTTTGTGTATTAAAATATTGTATGGGAATAGCAAAATGGCTCAGTGGTAGAGTATCTGAAAATTTATGGCAAAGACCTTTGGTTCAATTTCCAGCCCCAAAAAAACAAATGGAAAAGAACATAAGAGAAAAAACAAACAACAGCCACCCATAACAAAGCAAAACCCACAGCAAAGGATTTTCTGAAAATAAGTGTTTCAGTGAAGAAGTATAGCAATTTTAACTATTGACCTACCTTACTCAGAGGAGCTTTAATTTTTTTCAAACACAAAGCAAGAAGTTCCCTGGATTCTAAAGCACACTGTACCCATGATGCTGGTGGCTGAAAATATCTGAAAGAAGATAACATTCTAAAGCCTGCCACTTTTCAGAAAAAAAAAAAAAAAACAGCAATTTTCATTGATAGGCATAAATTATGCTGATTATTAAACAGGAATAATACTCAAGGCTACTCTAGAGCTTTAACCCAAAGAGATTAAAATCCCATGAGACCAGTGTCTCTAGTTCAAAACTAGTATGTCCTGTGACCACCATATGCAAAGTGCGCATACATACAAAGTAAATACCGAAGTGTTCTACATAAATAAATACGTAGAATATTCCAGTAGAGAAGGCTGGAGAGACGGCTCAGTAGTTAAGAGGACTCAAGTTGGGTTCCTAGCACTCACTGTCAGGCAGCTCACAATGTCTGTAACTCTAGCTCTAAGGGGATTCAATGCCCCTGGCCTTCAGGGACACCAAATGTACACATAGCTACACATACATAATTAAAGATTTATTTTTTTAAAAAATTCCACTAAAGATGGCAATATTTCCAAAATTTCTTTGAAGGTAAGAATTATCTCAATAACACTAAAATTATTTTATACTTCTAAAATGTTTGAGAAATGTTTTTCTCACACAAAACCAGAAAATTAGTACACACAGAACTGTATATCAAAAATTCAGTCATCAAGTTTCATTTCAATTTTTAAGCTGAAAAACACAAGTTTTCAAAATAAGCCTCAGTAAACCAAGCATGGTGGTGCACACCTTTAATCCCGGCACTTGGGAAGCTGAGACAAACTCTGAGTTCCAGGCCAGCCTGGTCTACAGAGCAAGATCCAGGATATTCAGGGCTATAGAGAAATTTTGTCTTGAAAAAAACTAAATTAACTAAACTTCATTAAAGTAAAATAGAAATCCTTTCTATAAATTAAGAATTTTTTTTTTACAATTTTTTTTCTTTAAGGGTTTATTTATTTATATGAGTACACTGTAGTTGTCGTCAGACACACCAGAAGAGAGCATCAGATCCCATTACAGATGGTTGTGAGCCACCATGTGGTTGCTGGGAATTGAACTCAGGACCTCTAGAAGAGCAGTCAGTGCTCCTAACCACTGAGCCATCTCTCCAGCCCATAAATTAAGAATTTTTTAACCCAGTCTTCCAAGGTCTAGAACACGGCAGTTAATAATGCTCGTTAAATACTTTCACGTGATTTATGTAAATGCTTTCTTGACATAGTTATTAAATGGCTACATGCTCTGATTTTCTTGTTTCGAGGTTCAATAAAAACCATTTGTAAGTATTTTCAAAGGGTGTTTCAAATACTATTAATCATCTAATAAAAACCCTTAATTCTCATCAGAAAAGTGAGACTCAGAGAGACTGTAAGCATAACAGAAAACTAGTTGATAGGAGATTCAAAAAAATACTAGAAATCCTGCTTCTTTTTCTAATACTTTTAAAACCCCACCATTTATTTAATAATAAGTATTTGTAACAACAAAAGCCTCATACTTACCAGACTCACACAGTATAAACTCCCTAAAATAGTGCACTAAATTCATGGGCTTATATATATGCACAAAGATTTGGGAAAATACATTTTGAATTCTTACAGAGGTCCACAATCTCCACGTTCACAAAGCAAGTTCTAAACCTATCTGGGAAGCCACAAGCATATAATTTTTATAGTCATTGGCACGGCTTATGTCTCTCAATAGACATATTGATAGACGTAAATGGCTTAAGCCAACAACGAAAGGAATGAAACTCAACAATCAGCTCTTCGAAGGCATCTTCCACTGTCAAGAGTCAGTATCTACACTTCCTTATACAAATACTTTACTATCCCTACCAGATTAGTAGGACAGTAGAAAGCACAGTATGAAACTGCAAATTATTAAATCCCTAATAACATCAACCAGGTAAAACTTAAATCCCAACAGCCCATGTTTCACTCTGTGTACTTCGATGTAGTCTCAGCATGCCACAGAGGCTCTCTGTATGAAGACCACTGAAGGAAGCTAAACAAGTAATGCACCGTACCTTTGACATTGTTTGCAGAAAGAAATGGAGACCTGCTTTGGAACACCTTGGCTGATGTCAACTTTACTTCGTAAACAGGCCACACAAATATTGGCAGGATTTGGACTAATTGGGACACCACATTCACAGCACAAGCTTGAGAAAATAAAGCATAAATTTTTTCCAGTTAGATTTTATACATTTAGTAGTAAAGAAAAAAAAACCTACCAAACCAAAACCTACAAGATTCTACTGTTTAAAGGAGGGGGCGGTCAATGGGTAAAAGCACTTCCACCTCATGCAAACGGGGGTCAATTTCCAGCTCACAACCATCCCCAACTCCAGTTCCAGGAGAATCTACCCCTCTTCTCATCCCCATGGCCTTCTGCATGCACTTGGTACACACACATACACACTCAAGCACACACATAAAATACACTAGCTTGTTTGTTTGTTTTACAAGTGTGAAAGGAAATCTATTTCCTCTTAACTATCAGGAATCACATAGATATGTGAGTCCCAAGCCAGCCAGAGATTCATGAGATCCTGTCTCAAAGAGGAAAAAATGGCAGAAAAAGGCAACTGTAAAGACAGAGTGAAGAACCCTGGAAAATCAAAAATCAGCAAAAATCAAAGGGCTACCTACAAATTCTGAAAATGCTTAAACATAGCACTGTGCAACTTTGCCATGCAAATGAACTTCACGAAATAAGAATGCTCTAGTCCCTCATCATCCCTTCTTTAAAACTGGAAAACTAAGAAAAATAATTAGCAATGCAAATAGTAAAACATCGATAGCAAAAAAACTAAAGTGCATTCCATTTCAACAGTATGTAAGACAGCCAGGTGTGTGTGACAGTGCAGATCTCTCTTTACCCAGCACTTGGGAGGCAGAGGCAGGCAGACCTCTATGAGTTTCTGGAAAGCCAGACTTATCATGGTAAGACTGTCTCAAAAGCAAAAAGAAACCACCAAAAGAAACAAACAGTATATGTAAGATCAGTTTCTCCTCAGTCTTAGGACACATCTGACTGGGCTAGTTGGTGCCCTTTTCGTTCTGTGCACTAGCTGTACGATGTGAAGGTCCCGTTTACTGGGACCCACAATGGACAGTAAAGGAAAATGTACGCATAACATGAAAACAGAGAGGAGATTATTAAGGAAAGGAAAGAGGTCAGTGAAGGGTAGGGGAAATAGGGCAGGACAGTGGTAGGGTAAATTTGAACACTGTACAATGTTAAACATATGGACCCGGTTGGGTCCCCAGCTCGAAAAAAAAACCAAAAAAAAAAAAAAAAAACAAAAAAAAAAACATATGGACCCTCATATACACATGAAAACATAATGAAGCCCAGCATTTTATGTTAAAAAATTAGTTTTAAAAAGAAACATAGACTAAAATACAGGACCAGAAGAGCATCTATGCCTCCTGATGCTCTACAACTACAGGAGTATAACTCCGGGTGTACTGGAGGCAGAAAATTTTTGTGAAGCAGGCTTAACAGAATCTCAGCACTTGGGAGGCTAAGGCTGAAGGAACAGGCCCTCAAGGTCAGCTTTGGCCACAGAGTGGATTCCAGGCCTCCTTAACAGGAGTCCACCGAAAGTAGATTTCAAAAATCTGTGAACGAAGTCTGTGAACCTCTGTCACTGTGGCCCACCGTTGCTCAAAGAAAACTGTAATGATCTCCCAGTGGTAGCCACTAGCTGCACAGGGGCACTGAGCACCGTGTGGCTAGTATGACAGGGGAGCTGAGGGACAAACTAACATGTCCACTTGTGGACTACATGGTGTCGTGTCTCTCTAGAAGGACGTCTACTAAGAACCATTCTTGGATGACACTTCCTACGGGATCAAGACTTAACAGTTTTTCCCAATTGTTCTCAGTAAGTTTTTTACGATCCGGAAACATTAAAGGATCAAGGAGGGCTCGCAACTCACATGTGTCCCGGGCTGCGGTCAACAGATTCTGTCATGTACTCCATGGTTCGGGGCCTATTAAGGGGAGGAAGGAGCAGTGAGACTTAGATCAGGTCGAGTCTCCTGAGCATCGGAGGCAGGCGTCCGACACGCAAGACCCGGGTCCGTGAGCCACGGCCCCGCGCCGCCCTTCCGCCCGCCTCAGCGCCGCCTCCCCGCGTGCAGTCGGCCTCTGCCCTGCACCCACGCCCTAGCGCCCACGCGGGCAGCTCGCGGCCGAGGTACAGTGCCGACCCGCTCCCCGCTCTGGCCACTGCTGGCGCAGGAGCCGGATCTCCCCTGAGGGCTTACACAGCACTTACGTGACAGGGCAAAAGACGCGAACAGCCGGCAACCTGCAGGCCGGGACGCACCTTCAGTCCCCACAGCTCCACACCACCACCAGGGAGATCTCGCGATAGGAAGACCGGAAATCCCGCGTGTTGAAGGGTGTCGGCGAAGGAGGTGGGTGGGCGGAGTCAAAGGACAAGCGTGCAGAAATGGGCGGGCTCTAGGGAGGGAGCGAGGTACGCGAGGCAGGAGGAGCGGATCAGGCTCTGAACAGTGGCTTTATTTCTGTGCTTAGCCCACCCGTTTCACCGCCCCATACCTTTAAAATGCTCTGCTCAGCTCTTGGAGAGATGGCACACTCACTAGTTAAAAGGTACCAGCCAGCCACAAACTTAGTACATATATGTTCATGCAGACAAAACATTCATATACATAAAATAGATGGACCCTTCTAAAAGTAAATGGCCACTATAAATGTCACCATGGACAACCTAGGAATATCGAATACTAAACAATTGATAAAAAGAAAAAAGAAAAACTGAAAACTTTCTACTATATTGTAGACACTGTACTTATTTTAATGGTAAGCGAAAAATAAAATGTTTTTCGTTAAATTAAATTATTATTCTTAAAGAAATAATCCGGACATAGTTTTTCTCAGAAGTGGATTCACAAAATAAATAAAACAGAAATAACAGCAACTATGTCAAAAGGAAGAACATTTCTAAGAATTGTTAGGTTTGAGTGTTGAAGGCAGCAACTTGGTTGTGAGCCACCTTGTGGGTGCTGGGAACTGAAGCCATGTCTTGTAAGCACAAGTGTTCTTAAATTCTGAGCCATCTCTCAAGCCCCAGTGTAGACGTTTTTTATCTATGGAGTCATCAGAGAAGGAGCCTCAGTTAAGAAAATGCTCCCATAAGATGGAGCTATAAGCAAACCCATAGGGCATTTTCTTAATTAGTGATTGATGGGGGAGGGCCCAGCTGGATTGATATTATCAGTATTAAAGAATTAAGACATTAACTTCATTGATGGACTTGAGAAGCTAAAATCACACACAATCATATCAACTAACACAGAAGAGCATTTGACAAAATATAAAACTAAAGTATATATGTATGTACATATTTTATAGTTTTATATTTTATAAAACTATAAAATATAGTTTATATATAAAACTATAAAATATAGTTTATATATAAAACTATAAAAATTCTTTAAAAAATATGAACAGAGGAAAGTGTTCCTAATTTAATAAAAAAGTTACAACCTATACTTCCCCTGAGATTAGAAGTAGAAATATGTACTCCACCACTCGTAGCATGATAGGAGTCCAGTCCACTGCAATAAGACAAGAAAAAGAAATTAAAAGTAGGTACATAAAATTTAAATAAGAAAATAAAACGAAGCTGCCTCCAAAGGCAAATGGCATTTTTGTTTATGTTGGAAATCCCAAGAACAGTTTCTAGAACTAATATGTGAGCTCAACAGGATCTCAAGGTACATGAAAAACGAACGGAAATTGCTTAGGTGTATTTTTATTTATATTTATGTATGTCTTTGTGAGTGAGTGTATGCCATATGTGTGCAGGTGCAGAGGGGGCACAGAAGAGGATGTCAGATGCCCTGGAGCTGGAGTTTCAGGCGGTTTTAAGCTGCCCAACACAGAGGCTGAGAACCCAACTCTGGTCCTGTGAAGGAGTAGCTGATGTTCTTAACTGCCGAGCCACCTTTCCAGCTCCATAAAAATCATATGTGTTTTATAAAACATTTATAATAAACATTGAAATTTAACTACAATATAAATTATAGTTACTTTTTTAAAGATATGCCTAATTTCTACTAAAACAGACAAGGTTGTTTATGTTCTCCACTTTTAATATAGTGTTGGGAGTTTTAGCTAGGGCTGTAAGACAAGAGAAATAAAAAAGGCAATACAAATAAGAAAGGGAGAAATTGAAATATTCTTATTTGCAGATGATATGATTCTATACATGAGAGACCTAAGAATTCCAACAGAATCCTTAGAATTGGAGGGCGGGGAGATGGCTGAATCGGTAGGGTGCTTGCCATGCAGGTATGAGGATCTGAGTTTGGATACCCAGCACCCACATAAAGAGAGGGAAGTGGTCTGTAGAGATGGCTCAGTGGTTAAGAGTCCATTCTACTCTTGCAGAAGGCTAGAGTTCAGTGCCCAGCACTCATATTAACAACTTAGAATGGCTTATAACTACAGATACAAGGGGATGCGTCTATCTTCTGCAGGCTCCCACACTCCTGCTAACCATCACCACACCTCAAGTAAATGAGACAGAGAACTTTTCTAATTAACCCTGCTTTAAGAGGGATGCATCTGGGAGATCGCACTACTCTAGTTTAGACTCGTGACTTTAATTGGACTTCAGGACTCTATGACAGTAGAGGTTCTTTGTTCCCCCAGTGAAGAGGGCTTAAATTTGAATTCATCTTATCAAATAGAAGTGGGAGGAATTCTTTTTTGGATTGGGCACGAAGTTCATATTTGAAAGTTACATCTAAGGGATAGTTCATATTTGCCAACTGCTACAAACAAGAGACCAGGCCCTGCCTCTTGCCAGGACAGCATGAGAGAGCTGGCCCCAAGGACATGAGAGCTGAAGAGCTGGCCCCACCCCTTCCCATCTACAGCACTTGGGATAGTGGTCCCCACCCCTGCCTAGGCAGCACAGTGGAGCTGGCCCTTGTGGTATAGGCATGGGAGAATCAGTTGAAGAACGGGAAAGCTGGCCCTGCCACTTGCCCACTGTCCCTCAACTGAGCAAAGCAGGAGAGCTGGCCCTAATGGCATGGGTGTAGGAGAACTGGTGGGTAAACCAATTGAGCTTCTACCTAGACTCAGATCCGGGGTTTTAAGTCGGCCCGCCCCAGCGTCTACCCCATCTATGAAGTGCTGGAACACACAAAGGGGCCAGTCCTGCCAATCCAAAGCTGCAGGTCCTCCACCACTCTGGGCAACAACAGCATATCCGAGAGGAGTCCCAGAAAGGATCCAGTACTGATAGTGTAACAGAAGCCAGATGCGTTGAACTAGACCAATGCCTCATTGCAGAGACCATTTGCAAACAAAGAAATGTGTGACAAACCACACTGCCGTTTCCACAGTGAGATGCCTTTTACTTTATTTCATTTTGCATTTTTCTATTTTGTTTATTATTTATTTTGTTTTGTTTTCTCTTGGGGAGGGGTGCAAGAACGGAGGGCAGATATGAAGGGGACAGGGACGTGAGTGGGATTGGAGTGCATGGTATGAGATTCGCGAAGAATCCACCAAAAGTTTTAAAATCATGTATCTCACAATATCATGGCATCTGTTTGTCTTCCTTATTTGTCTACGATTGGCAAAACTGCTCAGAACCAATCTGAAGGATATGTGTCTTATTCCAATCGTTCTTGTACCTGTTAATTTGAGCTTCAGAGCATTTATGTACTTTAAGCCCAGACTGGTGTTTGGATGCCTGCAGAGACGGCTCGTGCCTGGGAAGCATCCCCTTCCGTGTCTATGCTTTGTGATATTGGATCAAGTGAAGAAAAGGATTACAGAGTGGCTGGGGTCATGATTGCCTTTGTGTTGGAAGTTGTTGCCTTTACTGCAGCAGCTGCGACTGCTGGACAGCCCTGCGTCCACACCTTCAAAATGTGCCTTATACTGTAGAATAGCATTCGGATTCAGAAAAATTATGAAGCATCCAAAGACATATAGGTGGTACGATGCATGCTGAAACCGCTGATTTAGAATCGGCTGTGGTTACCTTACTTGATCAAGTTGTTCGCTGACAAAGAGTTCTCACTAAGATGTGATTGGAATGGGACTCGGTTCTGTGCATTGCAGTGAGGCCTTTGTTCCCTTGGGATTAGGTGAGAAAACATTTATTAGCTCATGGTAAGTCAGGAAGTACTGAAATTACGGTCAGATAGCATCATCGGTTTGCAATATCTGGCGATGGATTCTTGGAGAGTATTGCCGATAGATTGGGGAAGTTAAATTCAATTTAACAATTTAATATTTCAAGCTCCCCCTATGATACAGTGTTAATACTGATTGTTCTCTAGTTTTTGTAAATGTTTTAATGGCCCGGAGGAAAACCTTCTGACATTAAGAAATGACTCAACATGGAGCAGCTGTATTCAACATTATGTTACAAAATATGACTAAACAAAAAGGGGAGATGAAGGAGATTTGCTGAACAAGGGTGCCAGACATCCCATGAAAACAAGAGGATATTTGCAGAATTTTGGCAGGATGCTGCCTTCACAGTCCAACAGGTATTTCCTCGGCCAGACTTAACATTCTTCACATTTATCTTCTAGGGAAAAAAATCAATTAATAACATGTAAAAAGGTGCTATTTGTCCAAGAAAAAAAGAAGCAAACGTTTTAGATTGAATCTTGCATATTATGTATTTTGTAATCGGAGTTGCAACAGTATAATGTGGTTAAAGACTCTAGGGCTGGAGATATGGCTCAGTGGTCAAGAACACTGATTGCTCTAACAGAGGTTGTGAGTTCAATTCCCAGCAACCACATGGTGGCTCACAACCATCTGGGATCAGATGCCCTCTTCTGGTGTGCTTGACTGAAGATAGTCCAGTGTACATGAGTACACTGTAAGTAAACTTTAAAAAAAGAATAAAGACTCTGAGGCTAGAAGAGGGTGTCAAATGTCCCTGAAACTGGAGGTAGAGACAGTTGTGAGCCCCCTCCCATGGGCTGATAATGGAACTTAGGTCCCCTGGCAGAGAGGCAATCACTCTCAATTACAGAGCCATTTCTTCAGCCAAACATTGCATATTTTCATCTGAACCTAGCAGATTTTTAATCCGAGGCTTGGTGTTTTTCAGCTGGGTTATATTTGCAGCATTTTCTTAATGGATGATGGGTGATTAAGTTACAGTTATAATATTATCTCTACTGTTTTTTAGGTGATAGGAAAAATACAAAGTTGATTACCTATAGGCTTCATATTTTTCCCTAATTTTCCCTATTTTTCTTTTTATTTTCAATATTGGGGGAGGGACTTTTATCTTTTATTTATTTTGTGATAATCCTGTATATGTGGACTTACTTTTCTTTGGATTTATTTTTATTTTATATAGATGAGCATATATATATATACACACACCATGAGCATTCCTGGTGTCTGTGGAGGTCAGAAGAGGGTACTGGGTCACTTGGAAACAGCTGCAGATAGTTGAGGGCTGCCATGTGGGTGCTAGGAATGAAACTCAGGCCCCCAGAACAGCATTCTTTACTGCTCTGTCATTGCTCCAATCCCACCCCTAAATCTTTACTACTGTGCTTCCACATTCTTACAGCTAATACATTTCAGATGATAATTTTTAAAATTTTTTATTTCTAGAAATCCTATTATCTATAAGCACAGAACCCCGGCAATGACCACTCAACTCCAATGGATCGTGTTTTATTTTTATCAATGTATATTTTTCTACAGTGTCTTAGTTATTTTCTGTTGCTGTGATAAGATACCCTGAGCAAAGCAACTTAAAAAAGGAAGAGTATATTTGGGACTTAAAGAGAGTGTGTCCCTGACCACCCTGGTAAGAGGGAGGCATGGCATCAGGCAGGTAGACATGGCACTGAGCAGTACATGACAGCTTTCATCATAGTCTACAGATACGAGGCAGAGGGAGCTAAGTGGGAGTGTCGCATGCCTTCAGTTACACTTCCTCCAACAAGACCACGCCTCTTAATTCCTCCCAAACAGTTCCACCAACTGGGAACCAAGCATTTAAGTATAAGTCCCTATGGAGACGATTCCCAGTCAAACCATCACCTACAGAATTTTGTGTTATTATGACACTCTTACTCATATATGTATAATGTATTTAGACCATATCTGCTCCCATTACACACCCTTCCTCGTCCTGCTGTAACCTTGTTGCCACCAATCATCCTCCACAGATGAGAAAACGTTACCCACCTGTCATTCTAGGTCCAGCTCATTTTGCTTAACTTGTAAGCTTTAGTTCTTACCCATTTTCCCACAAATAACATGATGTTCTTTTAAATGGCTAAATAATAGTCTATTGTATATACATACATTTTCTCTATTCGTTAGATGGGCATCTAGAATAATTTGTAAAAGTTTCTTTTATCTGCCTGATGAAATTGTCCTCTAAGAGGCTTACTGCTGAATAAGCTCCCCCTTTCTAGTTCTCTCTGAACTCTGGCTGGCTGGTTCAACTCAGCTGTTCTCGCTCAAACTCCTCTCCAAGATGACGGATTTGATGTGATTCTCCCAGCTTCTCACTGAATTTCTCTGCTTGGCCTCAAACTAACGCTAGCAATTTGTTCTGTGTCAGGGTCCAGCCTCAATACAGGATGTGGGTTCTCAACTGGAAGCAGGGATATCTGGGAGGTGCATAATAAACACACACAGACAACGTTTTTGGGTATAAGCTGACAGGCAAGCTTCAAGGCTTGAGGTCCTCTCTCTCTCTCTCTCTCTCTCTCTCTCTCTCTCTCTCTCTCTCTCTCTCTCAACTTGAGGCGGCATGTACTCTGCACTCTCCTACACACCCTGGGTTTCTCCTATGCACTTTTCTTTTTTCTTTTCTCGCACTCCCACACACCTCTGTTCACTCTCCTTTCACTCATACACTACACACACACACACACACACACACACACACACACACACACCACACCACACCACACACACCTCCATGCACTCTTCTTTTACACACACACACACACACACTTCACTAAATGTGGATGAGGACTACACAGTGCAAGGGTAAGAGCTCCACCCCCCCACATCTTCAAATCTAAAAGGCCCAGTGAAACCTCTTGTCAGTGGATGAATCAGTGGATGAATGTCTCTCTTTTAATGGTAGTCATATGACCCATACCACTTTGAGTGTCTCTAGGTTATTGTGAACATTTGTTGTTCTGTAAGAGTATTAAAGGAGAAAAAGGGAAAGATTCCTTCGTCTTCCTTCAAGGATTTCTTTCTCCCCAGGCTGCACTATTATTCTCAGAACTATGGAATAAATATTTTCCTGCCAGCTTGTCACAAGTGATGTATCGTGAAAGTTACAAAATTTTAAATTAAAGTTTGGAGTGGACCATATGTCTATAAGAAAAGCGTTTAAGAAGTGGAGGTAGGAGAATCAAAACTTCAGGGGGCATCCTTTGCTATACAATACACTTGAGGCCAACCTGATCTACATGGAACTCTGTCTCCAAAAAAAAAAAAAAAAAAAAAAAGTCATCTCAAAGACATTGCTTTGATAATTAGGAAGGGTGGGGGAAAGAAATATACCTGGAACGGGCACCCATTGTAATTTTTTTCTCCATGAACTTTAGTAATTTAACACATGGTTTTCAAATTACACAACACACCAAGTCTAATTCATGGGATTTTGTGGGATGGGGTTGGGCCTAACATAGGCTTCCTAAAACTTCAGTTAGTATTCCAGTCTTCTCATGTTCTTATTTCTAATCAGGAGAAATAGACTCCAGCTTATTTAACAGAAAAACTTATTGAGAATATAACTTCGGTAGACCCTAGAATACAAAGGACTGGGAACGTCAGACCAGACTTAGAGTCCTGCAACCAGAAACACTAGCCAAAACATGTGGCTAGGCAGCTCGCAGGCCCAGCGCACACAGGTACCATGCTTTTGTAATACATGGGCAATGGGGCTCACTATAGAAAATAGCCAGTGCTATAACCCTACTCATTGCCCATGCCACTCAGAAATAGAGCCATCCAAGGGTTCTTTGCAGTCCCTGCTTCCTTGCATAATGTTTTCCAATAGTTAATGGGAGACAAATCTAATCTACAGAGAGGAGATGTGATACTGTCAACAGAGGAGAAATGATGATGTCAGCAGAGGGGAGATGATGATGTTAGCAAAGGGGAGATGACAATGTCAGAAGAAGGGAGATGATGATGTCCACAGAGGGGAAAGGATGATGTCAACAGAGAGGAGAGGATGATGTCAGCAGAGGAGAAATGATGATGTCAGCAGAGGGGAAAGGATGATGTCAGCAGAGGAGAAATGATGTCAGCAGAGGAGAAATGATGTCAGCAGAGGAGAAAGGATGATGTCAGCAGAGGAGAAAGGATGATGTCAGCAGAGGGGAAAGGATGATGTCAGCAGAGGGGAAAGGATGATGTCAGCAGAGGAGAAAGGATGATGTCAGCAGAGGAGAAATGATGATGTCAGCAGAGGAGAAATGATGATGTCAGCAGAGGGGAAAGGATGATGTCAGCAGAGGAGAAATGATGATGTCAGCAGAGGAGAAATGATGTCAGCAGAGGAGAAAGGATGATGTCAGCAGAGGAGAAATGATGATGTCAGCAGAGGAGAAATGATGATGTCAGCAGAGGAGAAAGGATGATGTCAGCAGAGGAAAGAGGATCTGAGCAGAGGAAGGTGGTTGGCAAGAAGAGGAAGAGTTGAGTCACCACTTCCTTTTAGCGTGTTCTTGTTAATTTTTAAATATCTTCCTGCTACTCTGGCACTTCTCCCTTTCAAGTTCAGAGTCCCTAAGCAAGCATAATAATTGGCACATTCAGGGCCAAAATTAACACAGTCGGAAGCACTAAGTTAAAAAGTCTAATAGCCGGCTGTTCTTGGTAAATATTTATTAGGCTGCTTTTTAGAGCCCAGTAATGTATCTAATAAATATTTATGAATGTAAAATAGAGAACCATAAATGGCCATGACTGCACTCATCAAATATTTCTTTAAAATTCAAAATTAGCTCCTGAATAGAGTCTGCAAGTGCCTTGAGAAAACCAATTAGAACCTTAATCCCTTCTGTGGAGTGATTTTCCTTCCCTCCTTCATTATGAGGCCTCCGTGTTTGCAGGCCCATCGCTGCACTGCCAACTGTGACCCCTCTCCAGTAACCTATAATCCATACAACAGCAAGCAATCAAGCAGCTCAGGGAAAATTTGCTTCATTCAACCAATTCCTGGATAAACTCATTAACGTCTTCGGCTTCCGAGAGGATAAGCAGCAGCCGAGGATTTGAGGTTTATTTGTCAGTGCTTGGCATGCACTCAAAGCTTTAATTTCCCATACAAAGAAATGCTTTTAGCTGCAAGATATTTTTTTGTGCCTATTCATGGACTTATTCTAAAGTCTTAGCAATTCATTTATCACTTCCTTTAAAATAAGACCCATCCCTGGAAGGGAGGAAGGAAGATCGTAAATAATTTTTGAACATACTATATATATTCCAAAAGATTAAACCCTGCAGCTTCACACTCTGACGATGTCTATTGAACATTAAGATGCTTTAGGCACTGAGAACACAAATCTGTTTCCTCTGTGATGTCCTATCCACTTAAAGCTTTGTCTTCCTCATCAATAAAATGGGATTAAACAGCACCAATGTTTGTAACATTGGCAATGGCAGGTAGGAAAATATTTGTAGCTGTAACTGCTAGGATAATGTTTGTAAACTTGTCTGGAACAGGGGTTAAAACGGGTCACTATTCAATAAGTCACTCATCTTCTGGAATGTAGTATAGAGACAGGGTGACTTTTTACTACACAATTAGGTAATCAATGACTAGGAAAGATATTTTTCTTTTTTTTTAAACATTCATGAATTTATTTTATGTATATGACCACACTGTCCTTGACACACCAGAAGAGGGCATCATTGGATCCTACTACAGATGGTTGTGAGACACATGTGGTTGCTGGGAATTGAACTCATGACCTCTAGAAGAGCAGCCAGTGCTCTTAACCAATAAGCCATCTCTGTAGCCTCTGGAAGAAATTTTTCATTCTTTCTACAATTTTTTTTTAACTTTAGTATATAGGGATTCAGGTTGATTAGTGGGCTGCAATATTGAGTTGCACCTGCCTCATAACACCTACGAGTGACCTTGATCTGCCCCCCACACATACACACACAACCCATATAGTGTCCCCATCACATGAAAACCATGAAAAACCCTTACAGTGGTACAGAGCTGTATACACAGACTTTTACCATCAGCATTGGGAATTTACCTTCATCCTTGATGTGAGCTTGAGATCAAGCAAGTGAAGCAGCCTAGGTGAAGTCAAATCATTATGACAGCAATCTCCTTCCAACTCAAATTGTGGTCATCCAGACCCCTCTTCTGTCCCAGGAGGTTGCACTGGATCCACCTGTTTTCTCCTCTCCTTTTCTTTTTCTTTCTTTCCTTTTTCTCCTTTTTTCTTTTTCCTTTTCTTTTTTTTTTTTTTTTTTTGATCTTTAATAATATTTTCATATGGGGAGTGGATTGTCCTCAAACTATAAATCTGGATCTGTGAATTAAATTTACAGCTCTTCCAAGTGTGACCCCCAAAACCATTGGTGACAGACTCTTGCTTTAGCTCCACAAGCATGAAATTCAAGATTATATCTGATCCAAGCTCTGGATCCTAACCTTGGAGAGGTTAAGAGTAACAAACAAAGGACCACCTGAGTGGGTAAAGGCACTTGTCACTAAGCTGACAACCTGAGTACAGTCCCCAGGGACCACATGACAGAAAGAGGAACTGTTTCTTGGAAACTGTTTCCTCTGACCCCCCTCCACATGCACACCATGGAATGCACATGGCATACATCCCTGTGTGTGTGTGTGTGTGTTATAAAAATTTTAAGAGTAATTAACAAAGGGCTGAGAAACTGGCTCAGTCAGTAAAGTGACGCTAGTGCAAGCACTTGAGCTCCATCTGCAACTCCCATGTAAATGCCGGACACATGCATCCCTGTTGTCCTTCTGCTGAAGTGGCAGAGACAAGATGATCATTGGAGCTTCCGAGACAACCAGGTTAGCCAAATTAATGAGCTGATTCAGTGAGTGACTGTCTCAAAAAACAAGGTGTCCAGGGACTGATGAAGCTGCCGGGCTTTGACTTTTGGTCTGCATACTCATGAGTACACCATACATATGCATATGTGTACACACACACACACACGTGCACCCACCAGACACATGCACATGCACACATGAATTTATATGAGGAAGATCATTGAAGAATTTTATTTAGACATGTAGTCATTCACTCTACTCCTATAAACGTAATATTCACTATGGATAAATAATCTCTTTAAAAGAAAGGTAGACCTGGCAAGGAGTGGTTGTCTCCAACAGACATACACCCAAGCAAGGCTTATGTTCTGGGCAGTTCCAGTACTGTGCTTGCACGGTTAGGTCATTGAACTGTCAGGGAAGCTATGGAAGAGGGTCTGTGCTCGACATTCCTAGTTGTGTGCCTGCTGTCATTGCCACCTGAGGGGCCCTAGGATGTGAGTGCCTGAACAGACATGAGCTGCACTACATATTCCCGAATCTCAGACTCCCCTGCACCTTTAGATCTACACCATTTTGTTTTACAGCCAGGAGTGGTGGCGCACACCTTTAATCCTAGAGCTCAGGAGGCAGAGGCAGGTGGAGCTTTGTGGTTTTGAGGAAAGCCTGCTCTACACTGTGAGTTTCAGGACAGCCAGGTAACATAAAGAGACCCTGTCTCAAAAATCAAAACAAACAGACAAAAAATGTCTTCTTTGATTCACTCAAACGATGGCTTTGTCTCCTATTATATATATATATCCAGGCCCGTTGTTCACTTTGCCAAAGTGTACATGCAGAGTAAAGGTCTACGTAAGTCCTGTGACCTTCAGTTAATGATTAGGGTCTGACTCTCCTTCTCTTTTGCACTGAGGATTGAGCCTAAGTCTGGCTCATGCCAGGCAAAAGCCCTGCTTCCTGACCCAGGGTTTGTCTATTTGTTTTTGAACAATGGGCTCAATTCTTTAGCCCATTTTAGATTTCCACAAGTTTTATAACATTTCATTTACCCTTTGAAAATTTCATGCATATACATATACATATACATATACATATACACATACACATACACATATACATATACATATACATATACATATACACACACACATATATATATATATAATGTGCCTCTGGCACATCCATCTCCCACTACTGCAGCACCTCACCAACACATCCCAATCTCAACTCCGTGGCTTCTTTTTCATCTTCTCATTTTTACTATCATTACTTTTGACTCATTGAGTTCAATTAGTGTCTCGCCCACCTCGGCCGGCAAGGAAGACGCAACACGGTTGGTTGGATTCTTCTCAACAGCCTTTACTGCAGGACACCTTCATTCTTGATACAGGGAGGCTGCGGCAGCAGCAGCTAGCCCTAAGTGTTACAGCTCCAAGTGTTACAGTTTCAAATGTTACCGCGCCGAGCCGCTAGCCTTATATACACAACAGTATGCTAATATTCTTTCAGGGATTGGTGGGGCACGAGTCACCCCACTGTCATCCCAGCTACTTGTCCTCCAGAGATTGGTGCGGCATGAACTTCCATTAGCATAGTACCGCCCCAGCCAGACTGACGTCAGGTGCAAAACCCCACGCATGCGCAGTACTGTTGTTCACCACAGGAGGGCGCCAGATTCACCTCATTATCATACAGCTGCCCTGACAGGGGACAAGCCTGCGCATGCGCGGTAAGTTATTCACATTCGGATGGGGCTGGCTGTCGGCGCCATCTTTACTTCGCCGCGCCGCTCCCTACAAATTAGTGCTACCCACCTATGCACGCATGTGACGTCATCCACTGGGGCACCCCCCCCCACGCACTCCAAAGAAAAGTGACTGCCTCTCCCTTAGTGGCCGTCAACTGTCAGTAGCTCTTTAACTAGGAGTAGGGCCTTGGGAGCCCCTGCTGTATCCTCATTGGGATTTTTAACTGGCTAGACCTTGTGAAGGCTTCAGTGAGTACAACATGAATTAGCCAGGCCATGTCCAGAAGACAGCATCCCACAGCGCTTCTCCCCAGCCTCTGGCTCTCCCGCTCTTTCCACCCTGTCTTCCTCAATGTTCCGTAAGTCTTAGGTTTGGAGGAGGCAGATTGACACAGATGTCCCATCTGAGGGTGAGCATTCACAGCTGCCTGTCTCAGCACTCCAAACAGTGTCTGAGTTTACGTCACCGCTACCCGCTGCCAGGAAAAACCTCTCTAACCAAGGGTGAGAACGGCACAGCTATATGGATAGAAATGTAAACGAACTCAAACTCCATTTTGACTGTTTCTTGTTATTGGTTTGGTTGGTTGGTTGGTTGGTTGGTTTCGAGAAGAGATTTCTCTGTGTAGTCATGGCTGTCCCGGAACTGGCTCTGTAAACCAGGCTGGCCTCGAACTTATGAAGATCCACCTGCCTCTGCCTCCTGAGTGCTGAGATTTAAAGTATGTGCCACCACTACGCAGCCCCACGTTCTGTTTTTTAAAATCACATGTATATGTGTATGTCTGAACGCCGTGTGTAGATGGGTGCTCGTGTAGACAGAGTGTGGGGTTGCCTGAAGCTGATGCCGCAATGTGCTAACTGGCACGGGTGCTAGGAATGGAACTCAGTCCTCTGGAAGAGTAAGCAACTCCAAACTGCTGAGCAATCTCTCCAGTCTCGTTTTCACACATCCTTAAGCCAAGGGCCAGGAAGCAGCTCCCATGGAGGGAAAGTCTAGGGCAAAACAGGCATGAAAATTTATGAAATGTAAAATGTGCTGCAGAAGTAAACCTTCCAGAGAGGATCGCTGGGTAGCCATAGCATCTAATGTGCTCCGGATGAAATAGTTTAAGACGCTGTCTGTGGAGGGAGAATGCGTTTGAAACTACAGTCCCTGGGAATTAATAATCCCTGGAAGCGTTTTTATCTGCAGGATATAATGTCCAGTTAACTCCTCCTCAGCAGAACACCCCCTTTCTGTCCAGTAGACACATATATCTGGTGGACCCTTCACCTGCTCCACCTCTCACTCAACCATTGATGCAGATCTCGTCACCGAGGCTCTCTTCTGTACTCTATTAGTGCGCAGCAGATTTCTCTTCTCTCCAAGGCTGCAGGTCAAAAGATGAAAATGGACAAGGTGTTCTTGCTTGCTCTTTGTTCTTCCTTGCTCTTTCCCTGTTCCCTGTCCCTTCTCTCTACCCCGCTCCCTCCGCGTGCCCATGGCCAGCCTCCTTTCTCCTCTTCTTCTCTCATTAAACTCTCCATGTGGAAAAAAAAATTAAAAAAGGGACAAGGTTGGTTCATCTTAGATTTTTTTATGTATCCTATCTTCATTTTGTGTGTGTGAGTGAGTGCATTACCTACATGTATGTAAGTGCACCATATATGTACTTGGTATTCTTGGAGGCTATTGTGTTTTATAAAAAGATAGGGAGAGGGCTGGAGAGATGGCTCAGTGGTTTAGAGCACTGACTGCTCTTCCAGAGGTCCTGAGTTCAATTCCCAGCAACCACATGGTGGCTCACAACCATCTGTAATGAGATCTGATGCCTTCTTCTGGTGTGTCTGAAGACAGCAACAGTGTACTCATATACATAAAATATAAATAAATTTTAAAAGAAGACAAAGAGAGAAGGACTATGTTTGGTGGATGTGTAGTCAGGTATGGGGTAAGGGGGGAGGGTGCCTTTGCAGGCCCGTGCTGAGGCATCCTTTCCCCCTGAGAGACCAGCCACACCATGATGGTATAGTATAGAACAGAGTTTATTCAGGGCATGGGGAAGGGAGTTGAAAGGGTAATAGAGACAGAGAAAGGGAGAGAGAGAGAAAGAGAGAGAGAGAGGGAGGGAGGAGAGGAGCCAGCCATGAGCACATGGAGAGTGGGGGGAGGGGAATGGGGAAAGAGGGGGAGCAAGAAGGCAAGAGAGCAAGAGAGAGGAGGGGGCAAGCAGCCCCTTTTATAGTGAGTCAGGCACACCTGCCTGTTGGGGTGGAGCTTAGACAAAGTGCTAACAGAGGCCAGCATGCGAGTTCAGATACACTGTACTAGAATCACAGGTGACTGTAAATTAACACATGAGTGCTGGGAAATCAACAGGTCCTCTGTGAGAGCAGCAGGCGCCTTAACCTCTGAGCCTTCTCCCTAGTCCTTGTCAATAACACAGATTAAACTCAAACAACATGTGAATAACAAAAACTGACAAAACCTGCTTTAATTGCCACCATAGACATGGACACCCAAGTTTAACAAAATCAACACAAACGTTTTAGAACATTCAAGGAGTCATTGGAAATTCACAACAAAGAGTACTATGCATTAAAATAATCTAGAAGTGGGGTTGGGGATTTAGCCAGGGGGAGAGCGCTTGCCTAGGAAGCGCAAGGCCCTGGGTTCGGTCCCCAGCTCCGAAAAAAAAAAAAAAAAAGAACCAAAAAAAAATAAATAAATAATCTAGAAGTATTACTGTTTATAAGCTTGTGCATCCTGCACGGTCCTTTATGCACACCTTTTCTTTTGCTTCTGGGAAGTCTAGTTAGCAACGTGTCTAGTCACGGTGACACAGTGATTCTCTGTAACAGCCCTGTATTGAGTGCATGGGTTGCGTGGCTTGGGTTCCATAACTGTGATTGGGGGCATCAAGGTAGTGGAGAAAAGCCAAGGCCAGAGGTTCCCACAACCTGGAATCTCAGCATGTTCATCGGGTACAGCGCAGGGGTAGAGGCTCAGTACGAGTGGGAGTCTCAGCCTACGAACATCCCGGAAGAGGAAACAGCAGTAGCTGGTCTTTGCACACACTATTCAGTCATAATCATAATCATTCATACTCAGACTTCAGAGGAGAGATTTGCCATCCCTCTTGAGCCTGCCCTGTAAGGCAGCCAGCTTTGTCAATGTCTGTGAGTTTGTGGCCTTGAAGTCCTCACATGGCTGTGCCATGGGAACAATGCACATTCACATTCGGGATTTCAGTCTCTCAGGGTTCCCTCCACTGGAGCGGTGCGGGGTTGGGGGATAACACACTGGCCAGAGAGAAGACGGAGGTGGACTCGGAGGACAACTTTTGAGAGCTGAATTTAGGTTGTCAGGTTTGCTTGTGGGCTAATGAGCAGTTTTACTACCTCTGTAGAGAAGCTCCTAGTTTCCCCTTAGTCCTGTCTTTTCTGTAGTTCTCAGAACCACAAAATGAATAAGTAAATTTGGTACCCAAGTAGCTTAAACACAATGTTCAGGGTTTGCTATGGCACATATAATTCCATCGCAATGTTCTTCCCAAGTATCGATAGGCTTACTCCTCAGAGAATCTCTCCAAACAAGACCCCAGGCCCCGGAGAGTGCCACATCTCCCTGCCCCCATCAACTGCACAGTGTTTCTTGAGCCCATTGAGGGTAGACATTATAAACACGTCTAGCTTCCTTTTATAGACACGTACCATAGCTCTCCCGAGGATTTGCAAAGTATTTCCTTTCTTAACGTTAAAACAATTTCTTTCATAAAGTAGATCTGGGGACTAGTCACTGGGATAAGTGAGGAGAGCGTTGCTACTCTTGCAGGGGACCTGGGTCTGGTTCCCAGCACCCATAAGACAGCTCACAGCTGTCTGTAACTCCAGTCTAAGGGGACATGATAATCTCTCTCAGCCTCCATGAGTGCCAAGCATGCACATGGTACACACGGTAGACATATATACACGAAGGTAAAGCACTCAGGCACATACAACCATAAATAAATCTAAAAATAATAGGACATTTCTCCCAAGCGGTGGAGTGGTTTTTGTTTTTGTTTTTGTTTTGTTTTTTTTTTTAAGATTAATTTATATGAGTACACCGTTGCTGTGTTCAGATACACCAGAAGAGGACATCAGAACCCATTCCAGATGGCTGTGAGCCACCATGTGGTGGCTGGGAATTGAACTCAGGACCCCTGGAAGAGCACTCAGTGCTCTTAACCGCTGAGCCATCTCTCCAGCCCAGAAAAGCATTTTTAAGGTAGATTCTGATAACACCAGATTCTGATTGGCTACAGGGTATCAATATTTACTTATATGATTACCAGAAAAGGTAGACGGAGCCACAGATACTGTTTTTTTTAATTCAATATTCTTTTCTTTTTTAATTCATCTATTTGTGTGGGGCCACTGTGTGACCTTCTGGAATTGAACTCAGCTCCTCGACCTTGGCAGCAAGTGCCTTTACCCGTGAGCCGTCACGCTAACACGACAACTACTATTTTTGAATAGAGAAAGCCTCAGATTTTGGTGAAAGGACAACTTATGAGATGATCTTTTCATAGGACAATGCGTCTTGAAGCAATTAAATCAAAATTCTTTCAAGAATAGATAATCTTGGAGCCTGGAGAGTTGGCTCGGCATTTGAGAGACCTTGGTACTTTTGCACAGGACCCAGGTTTGATGCCCAGTACCCATATGGTGGATTGTAACCTTTGTACCTCCAGTCCCAGGGGACTTTAACACCCGTTTCTGGTCTCCTTGGTACCAGGCACACATACCGTGCATTTACATACATGTAGCTCGAGCACACATGCACATAAAATAATAGAATAAATATATCTAGTAGGATATTTAAAAAAATAATCTGTGAGGAACGTAATTCCTAATTTTATTACTGGTCCTGTTGTTCATAGCAGAGGCAGCAGCTTCCCATCACGAATGAACATATGCAGCCCTTTATAGAACAAAGAACTTTATCAAACACTCTTTCGATTTGATTGTAAGGCGAACCTAACCTTCCACAAGGGGGAGTCTTTACACCATTTGGTCTCTGGGAAAAACCAAACCACCCTTTTCTTTGCCTTCTAACCGGTTACACCTGGAGAGAACTCGGCAATATATGAAGTGAAATAAGTGACCCAGAAAAACAAATAGCACATATTCCTGGCACACACACATCCTAGTTTCTAACTCTTAGGCGTGTGTATTTATGTGGGAGTGGGTGAGGTCATGGAACTAGAAAGAGGCCCAGAAGAGGGAAGGAAAGAGTTTTAAGGAGTAAGGACAGGAGCATAATGGAACGAATATGGCTTAAAAGTGAAGGGGCAATACTGGAGGTAGATGGATTTAAACACGGATGAAGGTCAAGGAAATGGTTTGCCGTTAAACAAAGCACGTACACAAGAAAATTCCATAGGGAAGCCTATCATTCTAATTATATGCTAATTAGAAACCAATAGCAACAAACCCCTAGCAACTACGCGTAAACAATTCAGACAGTACCTTGATCACGAAAATAAGATTAAGGTGACAACTGAGAAAGAGATGGCACAGAAGATGTGCTTCTGGGTGTGTTTAGGGTTAGGGTTAGGGTAGGGTTAGGGTTAGGGTTAGGGTTAGGGTTAGGGTTAGGGTTAGGGTTAGGGTTAGGGTTAGGGTTAGGGTTAGGGTTAGGGTTAGGGTTAGGGTTAGGGTTAGGGTTAGGGTTAGGGTTAGGGTTAGGGTTAGGGTTAGGGTTAGGGTTAGGGTTAGGGTTAGGGTTAGGGTTAGGGTTAGGGTTAGGGTTAGGGTTAGGGTTAGGGTTAGGGTTAGGGTTAGGGTTAGGGTTAGGGTTAGGGTTAGGGTTAGGGTTAGGGTTAGGGTTAGGGTTAGGGTTAGGGTTAGGGTTAGGGTTAGGGTTAGGGTTAGGGTTAGGGTTAGGGTTAGGGTTAGGGTTAGGGTTAGGGTTAGGGTTAGGGTTAGGGGTAGGGTTAGGGTTAGGGGTAGGGGTAGGGTTAGGGTTAGGGTTAGGGTTAGGGTTAGGGTTGGGGTTAGGGTTGGGGTTAGGGGTTGGGGTTGGGTTGAGGGTTGGGGTGGGGTTGGGGTTGGGGTTGGGGTTGGGGCTGGGGTGGGTTGGGGTTGGGGTTGGGTTGGGGTTGGGGTTGGGGTTGGGGTTGGGGTTAGGGGTTGGGGATTTAGAGCATCCCTAAGGACTGTTCTGCTCTAAATGCAATCGACAGAAGATATCAGACAAAGGCAAAATAAGGACTGTTCTAACTTTGTTTTTTAAAGAAGTTATTTTCTCAAAAATCTAAGTCAGAATAGTCAATAAAAGCCAAGAAAACTTTTCATATCTACACCAAAGAAACCCATGATAACTAAATAATATACTACTTCATCCTGGTGGGGGATCTTGTGCTGGGAAGGGAAGGAGGGCAAAGCTATAGAAGTCATCATTGGCCCAATTAGCAAGAAAAAAGGATTGGTGGGAAGTCTGCTGCAGTGTTTGTCTGAAAGTCTTAACCCTGTTCTCAGTAAATACCAACTGAAACTATTAGGGTAAAATTATTACATATGGTAGGGGTAGAAAACAGTTCGCATATAGTGCATTCTTCATATATATAAAGAAAGAGTCCAGTTATATGCCCTGATCATGCCCCATCTCATCTGATCTTGGAAGTTAAGCAGGGCTGCATCTGAATTGAAAATTGAAGGTGGATAGGAATGGGGGACGGGGGGTGTGTGTGGAAGAAACGAAAAGCTATTGGGTTTCAGAAAATGGAGCCTAACAGTACAGCGCTTGCCACTGTGAATGCTCAGAAGCAGGGTCTATCTCACCTTCTCCTATCCTGTCCTTTCCCCAAGCATGAGAGTGTGATCTCCCTGATGTTTCCAAAGCTACTTAAAAGCTGCATCTCCCACAAGAGTAATTTACAAGGAGACCGGAGCTGACCGCACACTGCCTAGGACTCAGGCGACCTTTGTCTAGGACCATTGCCTATGCTTCAGTTCTATTTACCTCCTTTATAGTTCAACCCTCCTCTACAATTGCTACGAACTTCACAGCTCTGTTCCCTGTACATTTAAGCTGCAACCGCCTGGGCCGTCTATGAGTTTCCGCAGTTCGACTATTGTACAATTGCAAATAAGTGTACCTTTTCTCCTGTTAAGCTGTGTATTGTACATTTGTTCTACGGGCTCAGGTCATTAGGCCCCAGGGTCTAGATTACTTTAAACCGAGAGCTTTTGAATTACAGAGACGCAGAAAGAGCTTTAGCTTTCTGGAACTAGCAATTTCAGAAAGCCAAGCTTTCTCTCAACTTCCTTGAAATGCATTTCCTGATTTCTTCGGGGAAGCACAAAGTCAGCAGCTGTAAACCTCTCTCTAGGGGAGTTTCCAAACGGGAAGGGAAACTATGAATTTGCATCAGGCTGCAAGAACCCGATAGAACTGTGTAGATGTGATGACCGGAGCCCAGCAAAGGCCAGCCTTGCTCCAACTGGCTGAGTATTTCCAGACATAAAAATAAAACCTGTCTTTGCTTCTGTTTAATCACCGGTCAGGTATACTCCAGGCACAATCACTTAGGTTAAACTGTGCGTGTGTGTGTTTGTGTGTGTGTGTGTGTGTGTGTGTGTGTGTGTGTGTGTGTGTGTGTGCTATAGGCAGGGAATGACTACATTCCTCGTATTTCTCCTTTTCTTCTCTGTGCAGGCTGTACTTATCCTATTACGATGGCTACTGCCTTCTTAGGTGACTAAATATTGAGACCACTGTTAGACACACAGTCTATTGTTGACTGAAACATCATTATGTGGTGCATGACTGGACTCATAGCCCAAGATAGAAGATGTTTATTGACATTTTAAGGAAGACGAAGAAAAGAACCAGTCTTATCTATCCCCTGATGAGATTCACTTGTGTCCCAAGGAGCTAGAGCAGGGGCTACGGTCATTTCTGTTTCCCAGGACATTTCAGAGGGAAAAGGACAGACATTTTGTAGCAGCTGAGGACTTCATCTTTGATCTGAGGCCAGCTCTTTGAGCAAACTGAGGCCGATAAGACAATACCAGAAATTGCAGAAATGCGAAAGACCCCTTGCGATTCTATCACACCTTCAGAGGCCCAATCTCTCAAGAGTAAATTGTGGCCTTTGCCTTTAAGAGCACCCCTCCCCTTGTAGACAGGGTTTCAGCCTAAAATATTGCAATTCTGAAGAGTTCTGGCTGTCTTGGCATTTTCTAACAATTTCCCTATATGGGCGGTATGCGCCTCAGCTCCCCTCGCTTTGCATGTATGATGTACATGAAGGGCTGATGTTCATGAAGGGTGGGACTATATGATAATGGGACGGGGCAAACAACCAAACCGAGAGCTAGCAATTGTTAAGTCTGAACCCTGGAACAGCTACTGAGGTGCCTAGTTAACCTGTCAGAGCTGACCTAGTCTCCAGGTTCCCTCAGCCTGCCCCAGTCCCTACCTGTTATTAGACGTGGCCGGTATGCTTCACCCTCTACCCTGAACATGCCAGCCCAGGCGCTCCTCCCTATGCTATCCAGACGTTTTGGTTATCTGGCCTTTTTCGTGCCTTTGGCCTCTTGACTCCTGCACCGGTTTTGCCCCCCTCCACTTTCTCTTCCCCTCCCCTTCTCCCAACATGGCCCAGCTCAGCCTGGTCATATCCACTCTGGACTCTCCCAGATATGTCTGCCTCTGGCTATGTCTCCCTTTTATCTAGAATAAACTTTTCTCCACCACATTTAGGAGCAGTCATGTCCTTTCCTTTCCTTTTTATTTCTCCTTCTTCCCTCTTTTTCGTTCAGCAATAGCCTTATTGCTAAAACCTTGCAGTGACTCCACAGGATAGAGTTCCCACAGGACATCTCTCTCTGATCAGGCTCTGGCTTCTGCTGTGGTTTCTTGCCCCCTTTCTGACTCCACACTCTTGACTCCGGACTCTGGACTCCATTCCCCTCCCTCTTCCCTCCTCGCCCAGACTCTGGGACAGCAGACGCAGTCCCAGCCCCCAGCACTTTCAGTTCTATTCTATAACTATGGGCATGACTCTTTCTTCCCCAGCACTGCATGTAGGGTAGGTTAGAGAGAAGCATTCACATTACCGATAAAAACTAGACCATCCTCACCTCTTCGTCCCCCTTAGGAAGCAGAACGAGCTATAGTCAGTTTGGGGATTATCTTGGGTTTTGTTTCTTCTTCCTTAAACCTTCTCAGATAATCCATTTTTGTTTATATTTTATCTAAAAATTTAGATATGAGTAAGTGGTAAGAACATTGCTACACCAGAGGTTAAAATGGGATTTAGTGCTCTGTAGCCATGGGACTTTAAAATGCACTGCCTGTAGCTAGCTGGGTTTTAAATGGGCATTGATAAACATAGTCAAGGTTGAGTTTTAACTTAAACACAGGGTTCTAATTTTTCTTGTTATCTACAAAACTTATGTACCAAGAAGCACAGAGATAGAGTTGCAGACAGCGATTGTGTGCTTCCTGAAGTAGATATTAGCCACTGACTGCATAAACATAAAGCAGTCTTCCCTGCTGTCACTACTACAGGTATAAAATGACTGCCCATTGCCTGCCAGAACATGCTGCCGAAATACCACAGGAATTATTAGACTCTTCCTCCCTCTCTGCAAAGACAGATCATAGAATTTTCAAGGCCAGGAGAGGTTGGTTCTGACTCACTCGTGACCCATGGAACACTATCACTAGACATTGTCCATCCATCTGTCAGGAGCTTCTTCTTGGTTTTAACAGATTCACTTTACATTCCTTCAAAATGGGATTTACTGTGATAAAGTATGGGGACTTTTGAAGTTGGAGTAAATGTATTTCATATTATGCTATGGCTAGGCATGCCCCCAGAGACTCATGTGTTTGAACAAGCCTATGGGGGGAGGGCAGGGAGTAGAGGTGGTTTCAGTAAGCTTGGCTATGGGAAGTGGCTCTTTTAGGAGGTGTGGCTGCATCACAGCACAGCAAAGTACAAAGGACCTAGGCCATATACATTCAGAGACAAGCTCATGGGGTGGCTTCACTTTATAATTCCTGAGAAAACCAGTCCACTCCACAAAGTCACATTAAGTGTTCAAGGGGACACTGAGGCAGATTGTCTTCTGGGTAAGCAGTTTACTAGAATTATTGACACCATAGATAGTAGCATGGCAGGGCCCCCTGAGAGAGTTCAGGCCTGTGAGGCAGAGTGAGGGTCCCTTTTCAGTTTCAGAGGCAGAGAGAGGGGTCCTATGTCAGGTGCTTCATCAGTCGCCCACCGCTCTCACATTCCTAGGCTACAGCAAGAGGGCAAAATTTTAGTCCTTTAGTTAATATGTGTCCACCATTCTGGCTGTGCCAGCTGTAGCCTCTTGTCTTAGGATTTCATGGTGTAGAGACACTGTAGCCAAGGCAACTTTTAGAAAGGACATTTGTTAGGGCTGGCTTACAGTTTCAGAGGTTTAGTCCATCATCATCATGGTGAGAAACATGGCAGCGTCCAGGGAGGAGAAGCTGAGAGCTCGACACCTTGACCAAAAGGTAGGCAGAAGGTGAGTCTCTTCCACAGGCAGCCAGGAGGACAGTCTCTTCCACACGGGAGCCTGACCACTAAGAGACCTCCAAACCCATCTACACAGAAACACACTTCCTCCACCAAGGCCACGTCTATTCCAACAAGGCCTCACCTCCTAAGTGCCACTTTCCATGAGCCAAGCTTATTGAAACCACCTCATTCTACTCCCTGCCCTCCCCCCATAGGCTTGTTCAAACACATGAGTCTATGGGGGCATGCATAGCCATAGCATAATACGAAATACATTTACTCCAACTTCAAAAGTCCCCATAGTTTACCAGCCTCAACAATGTTAAAAGTCCAACATTCAAAGTCTCTTCTAAGAGTCATGTAAGCTCTTAACTGTAATCTGACATAAAATTAAAATAAAAAAAGCAGATCACATCCAACATCACAAGGATATATAATCCATTCCAAAACATCATAGTGAGAAAATATTGGACCAAAGCAAGGCAGAAAACCAACTGTGCAAACTCCGACCTCTGTATTTCCGTGTCTGGTGTTAAAGCGCTCTTCAGACACCCAGCTCCTTTCATTCTTGTTGACTGCAGCAACGTCTTTCTTCTGGGCTGGTTCCACTCCTTGTTAGGCGCTTTCCTCAGCTGGTATCCCAGGGCTCTGGCCTCTCTAACATCTAAGGGTCTCCAAAATAGCTTCAACTTCACAGCTTCGTGTTCCAATGTCTGGGATCCACACATGATCTTCTGGGCTCCTCCAAAGGTTTGGGTCGCTTCTCCAGCTCTGTCCTCTGTAGCACTCGAGGCTCTGGTTGACTCCACTCCACTGCTGCTGCTGTTCTTGGTGGTCATACCATGGTACTGGCATCTCTAATATGCCGGGGTCCTCCCCTGCAACCAGGCTTCACCAACAACTTCTCATACATTCTCTTCATGGTGCCAAGCCTCAAATCCTTTGCATGGCCCCTTCAGTCCTGGGCCTTCAACTGCAACTGAGCTGTACCTTCACCAATGGCATTTTATGGCCTCTCACAGTGCCAAGCTTCAGCTGTTCTTCATGACCCTTTCATGCCTTCAAAACCTGGGTTATTCCTACATATTACCAAGCCTATCTCTGGAACACAGCTTCTTTGTGCTCTCAGGAAACACTTCCCAGAAGATTTCACCTCAGTGATGCTGGTCTCTTCTTAATCACTGCTGATTTCTTAGCTCCAGCTGACCAGCATCAATCGTCCCAGTAACTGCTGGTGTTCTTGACTCTAAGGCCAGAGCCACAGGACTGAAGCTGCCGTGTTCTGCTGCTTGCTGTGGCTGGAAATGGCCCCCTTGTACATCATCACCAGCTTTGTTTCTCAACTCCTTCACTGACTAAGCTTGGCTGTCCTGTAGACTGACCTTGAGCTCAGAGATCTGCATGCTTCTGTCTCCCGAGTGCTGGAGTTAAAGGTGTGTATCACAGGTGGACCTAAGCTTTTCTTTACCTTTCCACAAGATCTTTATACATTCTGGGTTGTAGTTCATTCCAGATCTAGTCAGGCTGACAACCAAGAACAGCAATCACACCCCTTATTGCTTAGGATCTTCATAAATGTCCTCCAAGGAAGTGAAAATTACAGACTCCAGCTAGCTAGACTCTCATTACAATACCTGATATTTTCCAGTGTCTTGGTTAAGATTTCTATTGCAGGGAAGAGACACACAAGGACCACAACAACTCTTATAAAGAACAACATTTAATTGGGGCTGGATTATATTTTCAGAGGTTTAGTCCATTATCATCATGAACCAGCATCCAGGCAGGCATAATACTAGAGAAAGAGCCGAGAGCTCTACATCTGGATCATCAGGCAGCAGGAGGTGATTGACACTGGGTCTGACTTGCGCATTTGAAACCTCAAAGCCCACGTCCAGTGACACACCTTCTCCAACGTGGTATGTCCACATCTACTCAAACAAGGCATATCTCCTACTAGTGCCACTCCCTGAGGACCAAGCATTCGCATGTATGACCCTCTGGGGCCACAAAACACCGCACCCAGGAACAGTGGGAATTGCTGAACCAGCTGGGAAAAAGCAAGTGAGCACGGTCCAAGCAGCCCTTTGCCAAGACCCAACAGCACTTCCATAACCTAATTCCTTCTGTTATGCTCCATCTTTTATAGATTCCACTCTCAACACTGCCAGGCTAGGGGCCAAGCTTCCAACATGTATTCAAATCATAGCCCGGTCATATCAACTGCTAAAGAAATCCCCATTGGGAAAACTCGATCCGTTCCTTGTCAAAGCTGTCTGATGACAGGGTGGGGGAGGGGGGACCTTAACATTCAAAATAGGAGAAAATGCCACCTTGGAACCTACGGAGGTCTGCTGAGAAAGGATGCCTAAAAAGCAAGTCTGAGCCAGGCATGGTGCCACAAGCACTTGGAAGGCAGAGGCAGGAAGATCGCTGAGGCCAGCCTGATCTACAGATGGAGTTCCAGGCAAGCTAGGGCTACATAGAGAAACCCTGTCCCCCAAAACCAAAACAACAAAAAGAGCAAGTGTGTGTGACAGGCTGTGTAATGCAAGGCCATGCTTACTGGCTATAACTAGGGTGTTCAGAAGCAGAGAGAGCCTACCGCACTTTTTAAAACCTACGTGTTTATGTACACAAAGCAAAAACCTTGGCTCCTGGTTGCAGACTGGACAAACCAGAGGAATCAGGAGAAAGGTCAATTGGGCCCATGGAAACAGTGGCACAGTTTGTGCCAAATTCCAAAGCAATCTTCTTGCCAATGTCACTGGACACAGGATCTCAAAAGCTTTGCCGAAATGTCCATCAACAAAAGTGCTTTAGATGTGTGTTCTTGTGGAGAAAACAGACACGAAATCATGTGAAAGCTCAGGACTCAGATTGCAATGCTGAGCAGAAAGGGGCTAATTACGTGACTGCACCAAATTGATTTCCTAGGGCAGCCAAAGCAAAGTAACATAGACTAGGCAACTTAAGCAACAGAACTGTATTTTCTCACAGTTCCAAGGTATAGAAGTCCAAGGTCAAGGAGTCCCCAGGCTCGCTCTGCAGAGACTTCTCTCCTTGGCTTGCAGATGACCTCTTCCTCAATGGGTACTTGCATGATCTTTCTTCTCTTGGTATGGATTGCATATCCCCTACTCCTTGTCCTCCCCTCTCTCTCTCTCTCTCTCTCTCTCTCTCTCTCTCTCTCTCTCTCTCTCTCTCTCTCTCTCTCTCTGTTAAACTCACCCCCGTACTTCTGAAGATACTAGCCATATTGAGTTAGGAGCAGCTCTAATGATCTCACCTCTCTAAGCACCCTCTAAACACAGTATCACTCTGAGCTGGAGGGTAGAGCTTTAACACATGCATTTAAGGGGAAAAAATTCAGCCTAAAGTATACATGTACTGCACGTGAATGTGCGTATGTTATAAACTATATCCTTCACCCCAAAGACCTCTCTATATTAACTGTGCAGACTCTGACAACTTATGGCATTATAGAATCTAAGAAAAGTAATTTATATTAAACAGGAGGAAGAGGAAGCAACATGTGGATAGTACTAATACTCTGTGCATAGGATACATTGTGATTAGTCTCTGTGCTCCAGAGAAAGAAATCCAATAGAAAAATCTATCCTCTACCTACCTACCTACCTACCTACCTACCTACCTACCTACCTACCGTCGACAGCTTAAGTAGTACCAGCAGCACCCCCGGCAATGGGCTAAGAAGCATCATGTTGGTGGTGCTCTTATGACAGGCAGGGGTAGAGCAGATGCAGTCCTTTGTTCTCCCTAACTTGATGGCTGGCTTGGTGGCCAAAGCTGTCTTATGCCTAGGACTCATAAAAATCAAATCAAATCAAATCCAGGCAGTGCAGCAAAAGAGGAGGAAGACAGACAGAGACTTGTGGACCACCATGCCATGCACAGACCTACCCTTCAAAATATGGCACAGGTAGGCCACAGGCACCGTTCACCACCATGTCACACGGCACAGATGGAGGATGTTGCCCAGGGACCTACCAGCCAGTTGCCAGCTATTGGGGTTTGGTCCGTTTCTATGTGTTGTAAAGCTAAATACTGGCCCTGGTTATCTCAGGGATGAGAGAATCCTCAGTACCCCGAGTGATGCTGTGTGACCTTGCTCTTTATTAAACTAGTGGTTAAATAAAGATGCTGTCAGCTGGGCAGAAGAGAGGTAGGTGGGGTTTCAGTTTCCAGGCTTGGGATTTGAGGCAGAAGCACAAGGAGAGAGGAAAAGAGGATGTCATGAGGTAAGCGATTGTTAGAATTGGCCATGACGGGTGGCCAGTCTGAGTAAGAGCAGTCTAGATGGAATATGGTGGCACGTTGGATCTAGGAGTTATTGGCAGGGAAGTAGACAAAATAGTGTAGAGGGTAT
This sequence comes from Rattus rattus, assembly GCF_011064425.1. Classification (NCBI taxonomy): domain Eukaryota; kingdom Metazoa; phylum Chordata; class Mammalia; order Rodentia; family Muridae; genus Rattus; species Rattus rattus. The sequence goes on from NC_046156.1 coordinate 85,630,769, forward strand.
ATATCTGCCCAGCTCTAGTGCTGATTATTATATTATCATAAATATAAAAGTTTTGTGTCTTTTATCTGGGAACAGAATGATCAAAGCTGGGGTAGAAAAATTACAACAGCCAGCCTGTAGTGGGAGCCACTACAATGTGCAAAAATGTGGCGGTCAGATGGGAGAGAAAGAGAAGTGGAGCGCTTGAGCACTGTGAAGAGAGATGGAACTGGAAACCTGAGGGTAGAGAGGAGTGGCTTGCTGTGAGTGGCCATAACCTGGGGCCATGGTGAGGTCCCAGACTGAGCCGACACTGAGACCAAGTCTGAGTTCGTGGTTGTGCAGGGTATGAGGTCAGTGTTGATGTCCATAGCTCATATTACCACGAGAGAACATGGTCAGCAGCAGCCACAGGGCAACACGCGGATGTCCGGGAGCTATGCATAACTCCCCCGACTCCTCACCGAATATGCTGCTATGGAGACCTAGCCCCACCTCTCACCAGTGGAAGCACTGGGGAGTGTGGGCCCTGGACCCAGGCAGCACAGTGGAGCTGGTCATGGTGGTAGGGGTGCAGCCAGCCCGAGAGGGAGAGCCCGGCAGAGCTGGCCCATCACTTGTCTGCCGTGAAGTGGCATGGGTGTGGAGGTGACACCTTGCCCTCCTTGCCCCCACCACCTGGCCCCAGAGTCATGAGAGTGGGAGAGCTGGCCCTACCCCTTCTTGGCTGCAGCAGTCGTGAGAGTGGGCCCTGCCCCTCATCTGGGCAGCACAGTAGTGCTGGCCCTGGGTGGGGGCAGGTGAGCCAGCCCTGAGGACAGAGTGAGCTGGCCCACACTCAATTGTCATGAGGGAGCTTGGGTGTGGGGGTGATGCCCTCCCGCTTGCCACTCACAAGGGACAGCAGTCAGAAGAACTGGCCCTGGGGACATGAGAACAGGGTGAGCTGGAACTGCCTCTTGCTGGTTACAGCACTTGGGAGAGAGGACCTTGTATCTCGCCTGGGAGTAGAGTAGAGCTGGCCCTGATGGCAAAGGCACGGAGGAGCCAGAGTGTGAGCAGGAGAGCTGCCCTGCCTCTAGCCTGCTGCAGTACTCAGGAGAGTGGGTCCCAACCTGACAGGCAGCACCGTGGAGCTGACTGGAAGCGTTGGTGCTAGGGAGCTGGCCCTGAGGGTGTGAGAGCAGGGGAGCTGGCCCTGAGGGTGTGAGAGCAGGGGAGCTGGCCCTGAGGGTGTGAGAGCAGGGGAGCTGGCCCTGAGGGTGTGAGAACAGGGGAGCTGGCCCTGACTCTGAGGGTGTGAGAACAGGGGAGCTGGCCCTGACTCCTGCTGATGGTGGAGGCACTGAGTAGCCTAGCCAGAGTAGAGCTGGAGAGCCCGCCCTAGTAGTACAGAAAAGGGAGGGTTGGCAGACTGACCAGCTACCCCCCAGGCCCAGATCCAGGGCTCTGAACTGACCCACTGTAAATCTATATCATTTTCGGATGGTTGTGGTGTGTGAAAGGGTCAGTCTGTCTGTTCTAAAACTGCAGGATCTTCGTGACACAGGGCAACCACAGGATAACCAGGAGTCTCAATGAGAATCCGATATTTATGGTGTGACAGAAGCCAAAGATCTCAACCAAACCAATGACTCATTACAATAAAGATTTGCAAGTGAAGATGTATGGACAGAGGGATATACTGTGGGTGGGACACACTGACACAATACAGCTTCCACATGAGATACTTTCTATGCTTTGGGGTTTTTGTCTTTATTGTGGGGTGTGTGTGTGTGTGTGTGTGTGTGTGTGTGTGTGTATATGTATGTGTGTGTGTATGTGTGTGTGTGTGTGTGTGTGTGTGTGTGTGTGTGTGTGTGTATTTGGTGGGGAGTTGCAAGGGCAAAGAGTGGATATGAGAGGACAGGGAGATGAGCAGGTGTCGGGGTCCAACCTTGACACAGGATCAGAGTTCTCAACTGGAAGCAGGGATATCTGGAAGGCGTGTAATAGACCCACACAGACAACTTTTCAGGCACAAACTGACAAGCATTTTTTTTAAGATTTATTTATTTCATGTATATGAGTACACTGTTGCTGTCTTCAGACACACCAGAAAAGGGCATCAGATCCCATTACAGATGGTTGTGAGCCACCATGTGGTTGTTGAGAATTGAACTCAGGACCTCTGGAAAAGCAGTCAGTGCTCTTAACTGCTGAGCCATCTCTCCAGCCCCACAGACAATTTTAATGGCTTAAAGTCTCTCTCTCTCTCTCTCTCTCTCTCTCTCTCTCTCTCTCTCTCTCTCTCTCTCTCTCACCCCCTGCCTCCCTCCCTCCCTCCCTCTCTGGGTTGAGGGTTGTGCTCTCGTTCATTTCCTTTCTCATACTCACTCACTCACTCATTCACTCACTCACTCCACATTCTCCATGCACACCTCACATTCTCTGTTCACTCACTCTCCACACCACACACTCTACACTTACCTCATGCACACCTCATGTGCCCCTCACTCTCACCTCACTCTCTCGCCTTTTTCTTGCCCCAGTCTTTTATTGATACTCCAAAAATCAGGTAGAAAAAGAAAAAAGACATTGTATAATCATTGCCAAATCAAATTAAAAAGAGTGACCACATCCCACAAACAATCAAGAGTTACGATTGTTCCCCAAAGTTCCAAGCTCCCCCTAGTCCCCGACCTATGGTAAGAGTCCCAGTGCTTTGACTTAATTTTACTAATATACAATTTTATGCATTCTATACTTTTTTATCCATACATATCCAAAGGAGACCAGGAATTACTCTCAAATGTTGTGCGAAACTCATTTCATAACTTCAGTAGTTTTTTTTCTTTCTGAATTAAGGTATACCTTATTCCATTTTTCTTTATTCCATGATTATGTCTCTTATACTAATGCTTTTTCATACTTTCAATAAAGTCCTTCACTTTCTGGTAATGGACCCTGTATGACTCTAGCATACGTGACTCTGTTTCATTTTCTTTTCTTCTTTTTCTTACAGACTTATCTATTTATTCTATATGAGTACACTGTAGCTGTCTTCAGACACACCAGAAGAGGGCATCGGATCCCATTACACATGGTTGTGAGCCACCATGTGGTTGAACTCAGGACCTCTGGAAGAGCAGTCAGTGTTCTTAACCACTGAACCATTTCTCCAGCCCCTGTTTCATTTTCTAATATTTCTAAATTTGATTTCTTCAAACTTTCTTTGCAAGTCAAACATTAATCTGGAACTACCATTGTGCAGTTATTACATTGTTTCTAAGATGAGAGCACACAGCCTGCACCTGGGTCATCAGGACTGTACTGTGCTGTGCCCCTGTGCCTCAATTTCCAATTGTTTAAGAATCATTACATCAAGGAATATCTAGTTTCACAGAATTTACCAGAGCAGAAGGAGAACGAAATAGGAAAGTCAGATATAATAGAATAATTGTGTATACCAACGCCAACTGAAAAGCAGTCACGCGCAAATGAAATCTATATAGCTGTTGTCCAGGGCTAAGGTTAGGAGAAATGGGAACAACTTTTCTTACAAAGCCACTAGCTCCTGAGATGTCTCCATCCCGGCCTACTGCAGGCAGTCCCTTATTTCAGATGGAAGGTCCCCTGGAGGGATGTGTCTCATTTTTCAGGGTCCCAGATACCATCCTTTTTTATAAGGAACTGCCGTGGGCTTCTGAGATGCCTCCAATCTGGCCCGCTACGGACAGTCCTTGTCATGTTATGCTGTTCCCAGCAAGCAGGAATGGAGTGAAGCTCACAGAGAATCAATAAAGAGTTAAGAAAAAGATTAAGTCACAATAAAGAAGGCAAATCTCAAAAAAAGTAGTGTAAATAAATAAATAAATAAATAAATAAATAAATAATATCTTCCACACCTGTTTAAACCATAGTCCTATAGTTTGTTCTTTTCAATGGCCAGAAATTAATAGGATCCAAACCAGTAGCAGTAAGAACAATTCATACCTTAGGGACAACAGTCTGGGAAAGCTAATTTTTCCATCTTCTCGCATTTCCCACCAATAAAAAGAAGGTATTTCCTGCTCTGTTGATTCTGCATTACAACTTTCCTGAATTGGTTAAAGAAAAATAGGTCCAAATGTCCCGTGGATATCCATAGTGAATAAAGTAATAAGCATTGCTGAAATGAAGAGGAGTTAAACGAAGGGCATTGCTTCTAGAGCCTCCGTGGCTGACCAAACTGAGGTGATGCTGACAGAGCCACAGCTGCCCTGCTGGCCCTTATGGTAAATGAGTCCTAGCCTTCTGACAGAAGCCTTTCCACAAGGACTTCCAGTCATTGTTTTCTCAGCTAGTTAAGTAGTAATTCATAAATTAAGCCACTAGTGATCACAACTCCAAGTATTTTTCTTGGAGAAATTAAACTATGGGGACTGGAAATAACCTTGCATGGTCTTGGCTTCAACCCCGACACCCACCCCATCCAAAACAAACAAAGTATTTATTTGGCTTTGTTTGTGTGACTGAAGCCGAGTTATAAAACAGTAAGCATGTCAGAGTACAAAATTGACTTAGTTTTCAATTCTAGAATCTGAAAACACTTGATTTCATAAAATATGAGAAGTGTTCCATCAAGCTGAGGAGAAGTTGATTTCATAAATGGAAAGGAACCAAATAAGGAAACAAAAGTAGAGGGGTTATTTCCTTGTAAGGCAAAAGTAGGGAGTGGAGACAGTAGGAAAATAAGTGATGGTTACCCTACATAGGGAAATATCTGATTGGCTACCCTACAGTAGGGAAATATCTGATTGGTTACCTTTTCTGTGAAAAGATAAAATAGAGGAAACTTGGTTATCTTGTCAAGGAAATGTGGCCTGTCATTAAAATCTGGCTGTTTTCCTGGAGGCCCATTTTCTCAGATGGCCAAATAAATTGTTTAATTGAAATTGGTGGTTTCCGACTTTATCATGAATGACTCCACTTTGATATTTAGCCTCCTGGTCTATGGAGCCCTAGGAAGCAACTTAACCAAAAACAATGTCTTCCTGTAATTTTTATTTCACAAATATAACTTTTGTTTCACAATGCTGGTCTCTTTAGAGGTGTCATGCATTGGTTTATACAACGACCTCTGGACATGTGCAAAAGTGAGCTTCTGATACGTTCTCACAGACACAGCTTTCCCCACAGAGTAACGCCTTTAGGTTAGACAGTCAGCTTCTCTTTCCCTGTTGCAACATAAAAGGTGACTGCAATCCACACATGCAGTTTATTAGCTCTAAAATACTTTTTAAAGGAAACTGAAAGAGAACTGGGGGTATAGTCTCGTTGGTAGAGTGTTTGCTAGTGCCCCTGAAGCCCAGGGTTGGATCCCAATGCACATAAACCAGGAGTGGTCAGTCTCGCAGGCCTCTATCCAAGCACATCACTCAGAAAGATCACCAGTTCAAGATCGGGATCAGAAATTGAGGCTAACCTGAGATATATAAGATCCTGTCTCCAAAGAAATTAAAGCATGGACAGTTCACTCAAATTTTAAAACAAAAGTCAACATTTCTAATCTTCTCTTAAACATTTGAAGACTCTATCAACCCAGGATTCAAATTTCTATCTGAGAAGCTTGGGCTGAGGTAAATGTATACTTAAGGATCTGGTGTCCGCACAACTGGGACCACTCCTTTTACCCACTTGCCCTGCCCTAGAGTGGTTAGTTTGAGGCCTAGGACTTCTCCATGCTACTGGAGTTTTATTCAACAAATACATGTCCAGGTAAAGAATGAAGAAACTATAGAATGAGGAAGTGGTCTTGAGATAAGGCTCAAATATGAGAGACTATGAGAGCTACAACTCTATTATCAAATCCTTACATAGAATACATATACTTCCATTAAAGTAACTTTTTATCTATTCACCACAAACCATTACTTCTCTGTACTCATCATTTCTCCCATCCAAGTATTAATCAGATCTGACCCTGCTTAGCTTCCAAGATCAGATGAAATCAAGGTGGTATGGCTGTAGAGTATATTCACCATTTCTTTACAATGTACTTTAATATTTAAAAAACATTATTTTATTTTTACTATAATATCTAGGAATTTACTATGTTTGTCAATCATGTTTCTAACATGAATTGGAAGTTGAAGTGTTGTAATTCCCAGGTGAAGAATAATGGGGGGAAATTGGAGAAACAAAGCAAGAGCTGAAAATCATCAAAACATCAAAAACTGAATTGGACAACAGAAGACATATAATTCATATGCTTTTTGATCAAAATTCTGGTAGAGAAAAATGATGGTTTTACTTTAAATGATGCCATTTGCTCTCATTTAATCACAAAGCAATCATGTGATGTGGGTTATATTTTAGTTATCTTTTATTTCATAAAGAAGTTGCCCCAAGTTTAATCACACAAAGCAATGAGCCTAGTATATGATTATTTGTAAATAAGACTATTGCAGTCTAATATTATGGAAATATTTCTTACATTCTAAGAAATGTAACCTGCCTTCAAGGGAACAATGCTACAATCAACCTTGTCTAGGATTTCCCATGTAATCAATATTTACAATCTAAACTAATGAGGAGCTATAATCTTAAATTCCATATGCCTTTGATGACCCCAACCCAGAAAATGGATGTATACCGTTTGCTGAAGTCGGCAAATGCAGAGGTTGAAAGCAACCTTCTAAAATGAATATCTACTTATGGATATTGGTTGGTGGACGACGATGTTTGTAGACTACTCATCTAGGTCAGTTGGAATCAGTGACTCAATCCCTTGTAAAATTCTGTTGAAGATTTCTGTTAAGGAATGTCCCATTCCTTCCCTCTGTGATGATTTCTCTACAGTTCAATAAAGGCAGAGAGAAGTCTTTGTGAGGGACAGACACACAGGCATACAGTCACTCAACATATAAAGACATACAGGGACAGGGACAGATTCACAAAACAGCCTTCAGGCAGGGACAGATTCAGATTCACATAACAGACAGACAGAGGAGGGAAGACATGGGAACATGAAGTAGAGAATCCAAATCTGTACTTACCCTTGGTTAAATCACTGTAAGAGGAAATGTTGTGAATTCTTTCCTTAATGTGACACCAATGCCCTATTGGTAACTCAGGGTTAATCACTAATCATTTAATCAGTGCAAGGAAAACCTTTATGATGATTGGTGAAGAGACACACTCCAACCCCAGAAGCCCTGATTAGTTCCCTGAATCTTTTAGGAAATCTTCTCTCAGGCCAACCCAGGATTGATGGCTTCAGTGCAAAAAAGAACTTCAGGACTAGCCAGTATGACGCAGAACTGGGAAATTATCAAAAATGGAAAGTTGCTTTAGAAGACAATAAACATACCTTCTCACCTCTCCGAGTGAAAGTGGCAGGTTTAACACACACACACACACACACACACACACACACACACACACAGAGAGGTTTTCAGCACCAGGGTTAAGTTAAAATTGAGGTGCTCAGAAAAGAGATATGCTAAAGTGTGTGTATGGGCTTCCCCAGGGGCATCAACAATTAATTGTCTCACCATCAGCCATGGATATTATATGATGTCTCTCAAATTATATCTTAAACATTGCAAAGAAAAATTGTGTGTGTGTGTGTGTGTGTGTGTGTGTGTGTGTGTGTGTGTTTACCTTTTCCTTTTCTTTTTTGATGGGTTATAGGATGACTCCCGGCAGTGGTGCCTTAGGTAGAATTACAATAGCATTAGGATTGTATTAAGGGATTTTGCGTGTCCTTTCCTTTTAAATGTAGCTCCTGGTGAGATTCCTAGGAAATGCATGTTTACAGTCGGGAAGGGAGAAGACCTTAAACAGTTGTCAGTTGTGCTGGGATTCTTGTTGCTTATGTGGAGAAGGTTTCCACTAGATTTTCAGGGTGGGAGGATTGATTTTCTTCTCATGTCTCCATAATGTTTCCCATCATGCCTGTCTTAGTCAGGGTCACTATGGCTGTGATGGAACACTATGATCAGAAGCAAGTGGAAAGGAAATGGTTTACTTAATTTACACTTCCACAACTATAGTCCGTCACTGAAGGAAGTAGGGCAGGATCTCAAGCATGGAGGAACCTGAAGGCAGGAGCTGAACAGAGGCCATGGAGGGTGCTGCTAACTGGCTTGCTCCTCACGGCTTGCTCATTGTGCTTTCTCATAGAATCCAGGACCACCAATCCAAAGATGGCCCCACCCACAGTGGGCTGGGTTCTCCCACATGAATCACTAGTTAAAAAACGTTCCCTAGGCTTTCCTCCAGCCCCATCTTATGGAAGTGTTTCTAATAAAGGTTCCTTCCTCTTAAATGACTTTAGCTTGTGTCCAATGACATGAAACTAACTAGCAACACTGCCTCAATTACAAAATTTAAATAATACTAAATATATGTAATATATATATTGCACATACTATATATGTGTGATATATACATTTCAAAATCTATCCCTGCTATTTATCCAAATCTTCTAATATAATCATATAAATATTTGCATGAAAAGGTAATATACATATATATGGTATAAATAACATGTCAGGAAAAAAAACATTTTCCATGGGAACCAGTTTTCCCACCCCTCCATCACAGTCTTCCCTTACAGTGGGTTGTGGCCTTTGGCAAGCTGAGAGCTCTGTGCCTCAATTTCTTCCCTCTGTCTTTACTTCCTTTTTGTGTTTTCCTCATTCTTCTTCAGGGAAAAAAAAAACTCATTTAAAAATAACAGTTGAATTTTATGAGCTTAATTGTGTTCTTAAGGTGCCCTATATGAACTAGAAAATAAAAATGCATTCAATTTTTATACTAACATTTTGGAGGAAATTAAGGCCACGGTATAACAAAACATAAATTGCTATCACAGGCTTTGCCATATTACAAATTAAACAGTTGGCTGTAGTACACATAAAACATCTGCTCGCCCAAATTAAAATGAATGAGAAACTAAAGCAGAATGGCTTTTTCCACTTAGTCCTGTAGGAGACAAATCATATTAGGAAGGAGGCATGCGCAGTAAAAACATCTATGTTGCAGGATATTTGATCAAACCGCGAACCCCAAGATTGTGCTAGTCACTGAAAAGCCTTGCTGTGGTGTGGCTCAGCCCTAGCACTCACCTTTATTCCAAGAGCTAAATAAAGTCGACCCTATGTCCGGAGATGAGCAAGTGTCCAAAGTGACAGGGAGTGAGCATAAGAAAATAGAAAGGGCGTTGAACTGAAGGAGAAGGAACTTGTCCCCTCTGGAGTAGGAAGGTCAGGGGTGCTTTCTCTGCCTCTCTGAGCTAACAGACTTTCACCATGGTGTCTGGCTCCTGAGCTTCCATTGGTAAAATTGAACAGTTAGGTTTTTGAACTGAACAAAGGGACCCCAGTGGAGGAGTTAGAGAAAAGTCTGAAGGAGCTGAAGGGGTTTGCAACCCCATAGGGAGAACAACAATATCAACCCACCAGACCCCCCAAGAGCTCCCAGGGACTAAAACCACTAACCAATGAATGCAAATGTAGGGACCCATGGCTCCAGATGCATATGTACAGGGGATCTCATTGTCCAGCACCAATAGGTGGAGAATCCTTTGGTCCTGTGAAGGCTCATTTCCCAATGTGGGGAATGCCAGGGTGTTGGGGTGAGTGTGGGTAGGTGGGGGTGGGAGCATTCTCATGGAGGGAGGGGGAATGGGGATAACATTTGAAATGTAAATAAATATCCAAGAAAAATAAAATTAAACAAACCAACCAACCAACAAACAAACCCAACAATACTGTGAAGGAGGACTGCTGAGTGAAAACATGTTATGAACAGAGACACATGTCGTGAAAGCATGCCATGAAGGAGACACGTGTCGTGAAAGTGAAAGCACGCTATCAAGGGGCCGGCCTAGTGTTCTCAGGGCATTGCCTGTTAGTGAGCTTAGCTCAGTAAATTGAAACAACTGAAGTAGTATCCTGGGGATTTGAAGGAGTTGCTGACTGTGGCTGCTTAATTAACAGCTGAATAAAGCCACCAGAGAACACTAATTCAATAAAGCAACACAAGCTGCAGGCTTGCTCTTAGTCCCCAGCCCCTGTAGGGGACTCTGGCTGGAGCTGGACCACTTTCTACTTCTGTGCTTCACTCACCTGAGCTACTCACTATCTCAGCACACACGCAGCACCGGAGGGCCACACAGACATCATTTTTGAATTTTGGATTCTAGACTCTTCATAAAACAGGAGGGGACACAAATAATTTTTTGGAATAGCTCATCATCAAACATTTGAAAGCCAGAAGGGCAAAATGAAACACCAGGTCCGGTTTCTTGAGAGGAATATAGCTAACCACTACCTCTTCCCTTCCTTCTAGTTTTCCACACAGACTTTTGAAATTATCACCAAGGTGACGATATTTGGAGTCCTGATGTGGTTTTGCTCTTTGTGAATCATTCTGACGCACTATAGAAGAAGAAAAAAAATCCTTCCTGCCCCTTTCTAAAGCGCACACACTGTTATAGTTTAGATATAAAATCTGCCCTCAAAGATCCAGAGTTGAAGACTTGGCTTCCAACGCTCAGAGGCTAGGATTTAGGGAAGTGATTGTATCACGGGGGCCTTTGGCTAATTGGGGTTATTCAATTATGGATTCATACTTCAATGTTATTAGGATGTGGTAAAAACTAGGAGTTGGGACCTAGTTGGAGGAATCAGAGTCACTAGGGTGCTTGAGAGGTAGATCTTGTCCCCTGTCACCTCATGGCTCTACTTCCTGGCCACAATGAGCTGAGCATTGCTCCTCCCTGCGCCTTTGCCCCAGTATACTTCCTGCCTTTCCAAGAGCCCGGAGTGACCATGAACTGAAACTCTTGAGTCAAAATAATTCTCTTTCAAGTTTTTTTAAATGTATTTATTTATTTACTTTTCATCCCAATATAAAGCTCCCCACTCCACCCCCAGGACCTTCTCACTAAAATTCTCCTCTCATCCCACCTTTCCTTTCTCCTCTGAGAAGGGGGAGTCCCCCTCTGGGCATGCTACACACACACACACACACACACACACACACACACACACACACACACACACACAGAGGCACATCAATTCACTGCAGGATTATGTGCATTCTCTCCCACTGAGGCCAGACAAGGGAACAAGATTCACAGGCAGCCATGCAGGTAACTGATACAGGGACAGCCCCTGATCCAGTTGTTGAGGGATCTACATGAAGACCTTGCTGCACACCTGCTACATATGTGCAGGGGACTAGGTCCATCCCATGCTCGATCTTTGGTTGGTGGTTCAGTCTCTGGGAGCCCCCTAGGGTCTAGGTTAGTTGATGCTATTGGTCTCCCTGTCGAGTTCCTGTCCTCTTTGGGTCACTCAATCCTTCTCCCAACTCTTCCACAAGATTCCCCGAGCCCCATCTGATAGTCGGCTGTGGGTCTCTGGATCTCTTGCCATTGTTTTAATTTATTAATGTATTTTGACACACTGAGAAAAGCTGAAAGCAGAGTGAAGCTCGAATACTGGATTATCTTCCCTCTAAACCCAATAACAATCATCAAATTATTCCATAATTTTTCATTCCCAAAGGTAAAGGGGATGATACAAAGTAGTGAAAATTATTTTCAACTGTGTATATCAATACAATTGTTTACATAGTATTGGTTAATTTCTGGATTCTGCAACAAAATGCCTAATAGGAAGCAATGCAAGGAAGGAGAGAAGGGCACTCTTGGTCCACAGTTCAAGAGCATACAGTCCATCATGGCGGGAAGGCTTGGCAGCTGGAGTAAGAGACTGGCTGGTCACACTGTGTCAGAAGTCAGAAGCAGAGAGTAAATAGGACACTGAAATATACAACCTCCTATTGTACCCTCAGTGATCCATTTTCTCCATCTCAGCATTTCCAATGGGTTCTAAAGACTTCCCAAACAGCATCACCAGCTGGGAAACAAGTGTTCAAATGCATGAGCCTAAGGGGGACATTCCAGATTTAGGACTCTTACTTACTGTCCTTTTACTAGGAAGAGGTATCATAACCAAAACAACTCTTAGAAAAAGAAAGCATTTAATTGGGGTCTTGCCTATAGCTTCAGAGGTTTAGTCCACTGTCATCATCCCAGAGAATATAGCTGCAGGTAGGCAGGCATGGTGCTTGAGAAGTAGATGAGAGCTCACATCTGATCCACAAGTCACAGGCAGAGAGAGAGACAGGGCTTGCTTGTGGGCCCTGCTTGCTCAGAGCCCATCTCCAGTGACACAGCTCCCACCAACAAGACTAAACCTATTCCAATAAGACTACACATACTTCGACAAAGCCACATCTCCTAATTCTTCCCAAACAGTTCTACAAGTTGGGTTTTTTTTAAAGAGTGCTACCTTGGGGCTGGAGAGATGACTCAGAGTTTAAGAGCACAGACTGCTCTTCCTGAGTTCAATTCCCAACGACCACATGGTGGCTCACAACCATCTATAATAGGATCTGATGCCCTCTTCTGGTGTGTCTGAAGACAGCAACAGTGTACTCACATACATTAAATAAATAAATCTCTTTTTTAAAAAGTGCTTTCTTACATCTCACTCAACAGATTTATCTCTCCTTGTCTAAGGAGTACTGAGTTATGCTAACTCCATGACAGGCTGTAAACTGGCAGTTTAAGCTTACATTTTTGTTTCCCAGAACTGGAAAAGTCTAAAACAAGTAGCCAATCAGGAAGCTGCCCTACCACCTAGCTTGAGCCAAGTACAGTTAAAAGCCTCCCAGGTCCCGCAGAGCCTCAGTCAATCACAAATGCATCTATACCCCTGGAGACAGAGCCTACCAATGAAAGGGAAGAAAGGTAAAATTCACCCATTTCTACCCTAACAGGCTTTAAACTGACCCTACAAAGTTCACACCCCTACACAAGGTTCTCTGCAGAATAAATGCTCTTTGCTGTTGCACACTATTTGAGTCTGGGGCAGCATTCTTCACGAGTCATGGACCTCTACAATATGTCACTCTCCAGCTTAACCAAGTCAGGTTGATAAGCTGTATTTATTGCCATTAAATCCAAAATAAAATTCTACTAAAAAGGACAAGAAATTTACATCAGGAAGCCAACTACCACCATCTCCTAGCTAGGAGGACAGAAAGACTTAAAGGTGTCATGATAAATGCAGAGAAGAAAGGCAGATGGATTAAAGCCATGTCAAAGAACTCGATAAAATGGGAGTAACAGATAAAGATAAAGCAACATAAGAATAGCTGATATCCCAGAGAAAACCCCAAGACCAAACTAGGAAATGCATTGTAAAAGCTAAATAAGGGGCTCGAGAGATTGCTCAGTGGCTAGAACAATTGCTGAACACATGGGAGGATAAGTTCATATCCCCCCCCATACACCGTGTAGAACCAAGTGTGTAGCACACATCTGTAAACTTAGATGAGAGATGGGGACAGAGATTCTTTGGAAGCTTGTGGGCCAGCTAACCTGGCCTATGTACTATTGAACAAAAAGAGACCTTGCCTCAAACAAGATGAAAGTCAAGGATCGACACCTGAAGTTGTCTTCTAAGCTCAACAGGTATGTCACAGCTTACGCACACGTAGAGATTAAAATTAATTGCTGCAGTGTGCTGGCAACAAGCCTAGTGGTGAAACACTGTCTCAAAGTACTAAGTCAGGGAATGATGGGTTAGAACACATAACAGCCTCTGGCCTCTACATACAAGGGCACACGCACATCTACACACACATGTATGCATAGACCATACATGTATGTGCCACATAAGCACACACACACACAAGCAGGAGATACTAAAACTTGCTTTCTGCACAGGCATAAAAGCAGGCTATGTGCCAGCAAAGCAAGACAATGGCCATTTGCAAAAAAAAGGAAGAAAGAAAGAAGAGTGATCTCATCAGAAATCTAATGTTGATGGCACCTTGCTTGATCTTGGACTATGATCTCCAGATCTATGAGAAATTAAACTATCCAGTCTTCCCTGATGTTGTGTGTATATAAGTGTGAGCCTGTATGTGAGTGTGTATATGTATGTGATGACAGTTAATTTAGACAAATAGAAACATCTGTAAACTTTGTAAATAAAAAAAACCTTCTTGATCATGAAACCAAGTCAATCAAAAAACAATTCAAGATTTTAAGTCTCAGCATTGAAACAGCCATAATAAAAGGGAAGGTGGTAAGCGTTGTCCCTGTTTAATCCTAATATGAAGGATGGTTGAGGGCTCAGCCCCAAATAAGCCTTATAACCTGTGAGGGTTAGGAAACAGTAAGGAAGAAGGGGCAGAAAGAACCAGGCATGGACTGGGGAGTGGCTCAGTGTTAAGAGCACTGACTGCTCTTCCAGAGGCCCTGAGATCAATTCCCAGCAACCACATGGTGGCTCATAACCCTCCGCAATGGGATCCGATGTCCTCTTCTGATATGTCTGAAGACAGCGACAGTGTACTCATATACATAAAATAAATAATTCTTAAAAAAAAAAAGACATGGTGATGCTCACTTTTAATTCCAGTACTTGATAGGCAGAGGCAGCCAGATGTCTGTAGGTTCAAAACCAGCCTGGTCTACATAGCAACTTGCAGGCCAGCCAGGAATACACGATGAGACTGTTTTGTTTTGTTTGGGGCTTTTTAAAAAGAAGGGGTAGAAAGAATGTAAAGGCCAGAAAGCAGGGAGAGACTGTGAGATGCCATCTCCCAGACCTCACGTAGCCGTGGCAATCCTGAGCTCATAGCAGCAGCTATGCTGGCACTGGGTCCACATGAGCTAGGTCCACCCAACAGTCAGCTACGGGTGAGGAAGTGGCTGACGAGGTCCTACCACTTCCTGTTGATGTATTAGCAACTAATAGATTGTGCTAGGGAGAAGCTATTGTACAGCTGTGCACCCATTAGTGAACACAACCAGCACAGTTCCAGACCCAGCGTCATACAGATGGCCCTAGTTAAACACTGTGGGACATAAAACTAAAATTATGATTATGGGGAAGAGATCTGTAGGAGGAAGGTGAGCTGGTGGGGCTGGAAAGGGAGAACAGGAGAAGGGTAACCAGAACGCATTGTAAACCTGCATGAAGTTGTCAGAGAACAAAACGCATTAGTAAGAAAATGAGAAATCAAATTATAAAAATGAAAAAATAAATAAAAAAACAGAACCCATGTGATCCACAAAAGAGGTTTACAGGCAGCAGCAACAGCAGTTGCTATAAATTTTAGGGCTTACATGATGTAATTATTACTAGGATGACCTCAAATTCTCAATGGTTCTCATCATCTTTTGTCTTAATCTAAAGGGATCTAACCTATGTCTCAGTAGTAAAGAAAGTTCATCCAAAATCAACTATTTTTTCGGAAGTTTCGCTTTTTAAAACTTTCTTATGTAGGTTTATAGTCACATGAAAGATAATTCTGAGATAATTTTTACATAAATAATCAATAATAAAATAAAGGAAAAAATCAGTAGTCAATTGAACTATGTTGGGACAGAGGTCTGTAGGGATCAGATTATGTGTACACAGTATGGCGCTGCCATAGATATCCAACGTGGGCCAGGATGGCTGAAGCTAGGCATCTTGCAGGGCTCAGAGTAAGTGAGCACAAAATGGCTGACACTGGATATCAGGGAGCCCGAAAGTACATAGTAACGCAAGCTGCTATAGAACTATTTCTGGTGGAATGTCGCTTTTGTGTGACTTATGTATAAATATGGCCTTGGGTTGGAGGTCTGCATCTTGGTTTTTACCAGCGCCCACCTCTGTGCAGCCTGTGGGCCGGTCTGTGTCTCTGCCTATGTGTGGCCATGTGTGACAACGTGTGTCTGGGTATCTGATGGTACCGACATGTCTAGTAAGTAACATATATGTCAATAAATAATGTATGTCTTATATGCCCATGGCTCCCCATGATCTCTTCAAAGTACAAGCCTCCTGTGACCCTTTTCCTGCTGTAGCCTTAGAGATTTCGAGAGTCCAGACCATGGTAAGTTACCTGAACTTCCCAGGTCTTATGGGCCTTCCTCTTCCCTGCAGCAGGGAATATTTTAATTCAAGGAAAGGACACCATTAAAGTTCCTAGCTTTGCTCTCCTGGATGTCTTCCTTGCCTGAAGTCACAAGGTCGCCTTTAGGACTTTCTCTCCAAATCCAACCATTAAAAAAAAGAGCGAAGGAAGGAAGGAAGGAAGGAAGAGAGGGAGGGAGGGAGGGAGAGGGGGAGGGAGGGAGGGAGGGAAGGAGGAAGAAGGAAAGAAGGAAGGAAGGATAAAAACAAAACGATGTATGCGTGTGTCTTTTTGTCAAGGAACACCTAGCTTCCCAGGGTCCCCTCCAAACTGACTTAAATCTGTACTTCATTGACCAGAATAATGTTGTCCATGCTCGCATGGACAAATGGCCTGAATGAGCAACACTATTTTATGTTGAAACCACATGTTGTATATATGCCTCTCTGTATTGTTTCCGTTTTCCTTTTCTTTTATTAAATATATTTCTTTATTTACATTTCAAACGTTATTCCCTTTTCCGGTTTCCTGTCCATAAGTCCCCTTTTGCCTCCTGCTCCCCCATAAGGGTGTTCCCCCATCCACCCTTCCTACACCCCCCCTCGATATTCCCCTGCACTGTGGGTCAAACTTTAGCAGGAACAAGGGCTTCCCCTTCCACTGGTGCCCCAATAAGGCTACTCTCTGCTACATATGCAGTTGGAGCCCTGGGTCAGTCCACGTATAGTCAGTCTGTGGGTAGTGGTTTAGTCCCTGGAAGCTCTGGTTGGTTGGCAATGTTGTTCTTATGGGGTTGCAAGCTCCCACAGCTCTTTAGATCCTTCCTCTAAGTCCCACAAAGGGGGTCTGCTGTGGTTTGCCCTGGAGTTATCTGTATTTTGATGCTAATTCCACTGACCTGAGGATGGCTGCCTAGTCAGGTACTCAGGACTCAGGTGACTTCATCAGAAACTTCTACCCTTTTAATTTGTAAAATACAGGTGAGGGCCAGTACAGGATAGAATGAGGCCTGTCATTGGACGAGAAGGAAGGATGGGCGGGAAAAAAAGTTTAAGGGAAGAAGAGGAGAGAGAGGGAGAGAAGGAGCCGTGGGACAACATGGAAGGTGACATTAAGATTCCACACTCTACATTTACAGGTTGTTATGAATGTTCTTAAGGGATGGGTGAGTACAGACTTTGTAGGTTTAGGTGGGCAATTATATCTTATCAATTGGGTCAAAAGTTATTGTGTTGTGTGGACTTTCTTGTGGAGAATTGAATTTAGGAGAGTGTGTGGGGCACTACGGTGCCGGACCTAGTGGGGGATAGATAAAACACAGCATTTTAGTTTTTATATTTTTATAACAAAAGGGGTCCTGTTCTCAGTTCAGTGGTTTGCTGCTAGCATTGACCTCTGTATTGGACATGCTCTGGATGTGTCTCTCAGGAGAGATCTATGTCCGGTCCCTTTCAGTTTGCACTTTTTAGCTTCTCCAGTCTTATCTAGTTTTGGTGGCTGTGTATATATGGGCCACATGTGGGGCAGGCTCTGAATGGCTGTTCCTTCAGTCTCTTCTCTAAACTTTGCCTCCATATCCTCTCCTGTGGAAATTCTTCCCCCTTTCAGAAGGGGTGGGAGCATCCACATTTTGGTCATCCTTCTTCTTAAGCTTCCTGTGGTCTGTGAATTGCACTTTAGGTAATTCGAGCTTTTGGGCTAATATCCACTTATCAGTGAGTGCATACCATGAGTGTTTTTCTCAGATTGGGTTACCTCACTCAGGATGATATTTTCTAGTTCATTCCATGAATTCCTATGAATTTCATGAAGTCATTGTTTTTGATTCCTAAGTAGTACTCCATTGTGTAGATGTACCACAATTTCAGAATCCATTCTTCGGTTGAAGGGCATCTGGGTTCTTTCCAGCTTCTGGCTATTATAAATAAGGTTGCTATGAACATAGCGGAGCATGTGTCTTGGTTGTATGTTGGAGCATCTTTTGGGTATATGCCAAGAGAGGTATAGCTGGGTCCTCAGGTAGTACTATGTCCAATTTTCTGAGGAACCTCCAGAGTGTTTTCCAGAGTGATTGTACCAGTTTGCAGTCCCACAAACAATGGAGGAGCCATTTCTCCACATTCTAGCCAGCATCTGCTGTCACCTGAGTTTTTTATCTTAGCCATTGTGACTGGTGTGAGGTGGAATCTCAGGGTTGTTTTGATTTGCATTTCCCTGATGACTAAGGATGTTGAACATTTCTTTAGGTGCTTTTTGGCCATTCAATAATCCTCAGCTGATAATTTTTTGTTTAGCTCTGTACCCCATTTTTAATAGGGTTATTTGGCTCTCTGGAGACTAACTTCTTGAGTTCTTTTTATATTTTGGATATTAGCCCTCTATCGGATGTAGGATTGGTAAAGATCTTTTCCCAATCTGTTGCTTGCTGTTTTGTCCTAAAGACAGTGTCGTTGCCTTACAGAAGCTTTGCAGTTTTATGAGGTCTCATTTGTCGATTCTTGATCTTAGAGCATGAGTCATTTGTGTTTTATTCAGGAAATTTTCCCCAGTGCTCATGTGTTCAAGACACTTCCCCACTTTTTTTCTATTAGTTTGAGTGTAGCTGGTTTGATGTGGACGTCCTTGATCCATTTGATCTTAAGATTTGTACAGGGCTGCCAAGCAACCAGAGCTTCCAGGGACTAAGCCACTACCTAAAGACTATACATGGACTGACCCTGGACTCTGACCTCATAGGTAGCAATGAATATCCTAGTAAGAGCACCAGTGGAAGGGAAGCCCTGGGTCCTGCTAAGACTGAACCCCAGTGAACTAGACTGTTGGGGGGGGCGGCAATGGGGGGAGGGTGGGGAGGGGAACACCCATAAGGAAGGGGAGGGGGGAGGGGGATGTTTGCCCGGAAACTGGGAAAGGGAATAACACTAGAAATGTATATAAGAAATATTCAAGTTAATAATAAAAAAAAATCTGCATATGGGTTATCAGAACATTATTTTTAGATGTATGTGCTTTTCACATTAAAAAATGTGAATGAACACTTTGTTATATGAGGTATAAGAATGTAAATGTATTTAAAATATGTAATTTTTGAGATTTGAGTGGAATTTGACCATAAACATAGAAAAAAATCTTGGAGCATGGCATTTATATAGTCCTGAGTTACCTTGAACTCAAAGAGGTCTGCCTGCCTCTGCCTCCATTGAGTGGTAGGATTAAAGGTCACTATACTTGTCCCTTGATATGTTTATCTTACTTTGTTCTTAAACCTACATAGAACAATATTTTATTTTTGATATTTATTTGGATTGTTAGTTCATGTTTGTATTTGTTAGTGAGTTTTATTTTGCTTCTTTACTGTAAAATAAAATTCAGGAAATATTTTAATAAGTAACTGCAGATTTGCTAACAATAAAATCACCACATATGTCAAAAAAAAAAAAAAGATTTGTACAGGGCAATAAGAATGGATTGATTTGCATTCCTCTACATGCTGACCTCCAGTTGAACCAGCACCATTTGTTGAAAATGCTACCCTTTTTCCATAGGATGGTTTTAGCTCCTTTGTCAAAGATCAAGTCACCATAGGTGTATGGGTTCATTTCTGGGTCTTCAATTCTGTTACACTGATCTATCTGCCTGTCTCTGTACCAATACCATACAGTTTTTATGACTATTACTCTATAATACTGCTTGAGGTCAAGGATGGTGATTTCCCCAGAAATTCTTTTATTGTTGAGTACGGTTTTCACTATCCTGAGTTTTTTGTTATTCCAAACGAATTTGAAAATTGTTCTTTCTATCTCTATAAAGAATTGAGTAGGAATTTTGATGGGAATTGCATTGAATCTGTAGATTGCTTTTGGCAAAATGGCCATTTTTACTATATTAATCCTGCCAAACAATGAGCATGAAAGATCTTTCCATCTTCTGAGATCTTCTTCAATTTCTTTCTTCAGAGACTTGAAGCTCTTATCATACAGATCTTTCACTTACTCAGTTAAAGTCACACCAAGATATTTTATATTATTTGGGACTATTGTAAAGGATGTCACTTCCCTATTTCTTTCTCAGCCTGTTTATCCTTTGAGTAGAGGAAAGCTACTGATTTCTTTGAGTTAATTTTATACCCAGACACTTTGCTGAAGTTGTTTATCGGGTTTAGTAGTTCTCTGGTGGAACTTTTGGGGTTACTTAAGTACATTATCATATCATCTGCAAATAGTGAATCTTTGACATCTTCCCTTCCAATTTCTATCCTTTGACCTCCTTTCTTTGTCTGATTTCTCTGGCTAGGACTTTGAGTACTATATTGAATAAATAGGGAGAGAGTGGGCAGCCTTGTCTACTACCTGATTTTAGTGGGATTGCTTCAAGTTTCTCTCCATTTAGTTTGATGTTACCTACTGGTTTTGGTATATTGCTTTTACTATGTTTAGGTATGGGCCTTGAATTCCTGATCTTTCCAGGACTTTTATCATGAAGGAGTATTGAATTTTGTCAAATGTTTTCTCAGCATCTAATGAAATGATCATATGGTTCTTATCTTTGAGTTTGCTTATATAGTGGATTACATTGATGGATTTTTGTATATTAAACCATCCCTGCATCTCTGGGCTGAAGCCTACTTGATCATGAAGGATGATCATTTTGATGTGTTCTTGGATTTGGTTTGCAAGAATTTTATTGAGTATTTTTGCGTCAACATTCATAAGGGAAATTGGTCTGAAGTTCTCTTTCTTTGTTGAGTCTTTGTGTGGTTTTGGTATAAGAGTAATTGTGGCTTCATAGATGGAATTTGGTAGTGCTCCATCTCTTTCTCTTTTGTGGAATAGTTTGGATAGTATTGGTGTGAGGTCTTCTATGACAGTCTGATAGAATTCTGCACTGAACCCATCTGGTACTGGGCTCTTTTCGTTGGGAGACTTTTAATAACTGCTTCTATTTCTTTAGGACTTATGGGGTTGTTTCAATGGTTTATTTGTTCCTGATTTAACTTTGGTACCTGGTATCTGTCTAGAAAATTATCTATTTCCTACAGTTTTCCCAGTTTTGTTGAATATAGGCTTTTGCAGTAGGATCTGATAATTTTTTTAATTTCCTCAGATTCTGTTCTGTCTCCCTTTTCATTTCTGATTTGAGTGCAGGGAGCTGTTTGGCTGGTTCAGTTCAGTTCAGTTCTGGGCACAGACCAGAACTGCAGTTACCAGCAGCTCACTGTTCCTATATTCCTGTGTCCGGAGGTACTATGCAGTTTCCCCTTGAAATGTGGGATATGGGCAGAGGTGGACAGAAGTGGCACTCTGTCCTGTGGTCTCAGGATGGTCTGCACTTCTGGGTGTTCAGCTCTCTTCCCCTCCGGATTTGCCTAGTTCTGTTTTTAACTTTCTATTTAAAAATTGTGTTCTTATGTTTATTCCGTAATGCCCATGTGTGTGTGTGCACGCACGTGTGTTTGTGTGTGTGTCTTTGTGTGTGTGGTGTGCATGTGGTATGTGTGTGTGTATGTGTGGTATGTGTGTGTGTGTGTGTGTGTGTGTGTGTGTGTGTGTCACAGAGCATGTGTGGCTATCAGAGGACAAATTTTAAAGGCTGGTTCTCTCTTTCCTTCTACCATATGTGTTCAAGGCCAGCTTGGGTTATGTAGTGAATTCCAGGCCAGTCTCTCACTCACCACAGAGTGAGACCATTTCAAAAAAAGAGCAACATCTATTGCTTTCCAGCTCCAATGACACCTGATCATTTCCTGGCTAGATGCTCTGTGAGACTTCTGTGTACCAGTGTCTTTCACTTAAGTAAACAGAGATAGAATTGTCATCTCCAGGGCTGGAGAGATGGCTCAATGGTTAAGGAAACTGACTGTTTTTCCAGAGGTCCTGGGTTCAATTCCCAGCAACCACATGGTGGCTCACAACCGTCTGTAATGAGATCTGATGCCCTCCTCTGTGTGTCTGAAGATAGCTACGGTGTATTCATAAATAAAATAAATATTTTTTTTAAAAAAAGGATTGTCATCTCCTACAACTAACACATCTCTAGAAATACACTTTGCATAGTGTTTGCCCCTTAAGTGCTTATGAAATTGAACTATTAAAAAATGCCAAATTGAGGACAATTTCTTTGAGCCAAGCTGGGGTCAAGCCCCTGGATATAGGATATCAGTACTCTCTGCCTACCAACTGACAATTTGTCCTGACTGAGATCAATACGTCTGTAAGATGACAGTCCTTTTCAGGCTATTCTGAAATCTCTGGTATATATTCTATTAAAAAATCAAGAGTCATTTCTCCAGAGCAATAAGCATTTATTGCCTTGGCTATTAAAAATGAATAATTCAATATTTTATATCTTTTTCCAGATTTTCAGTAGTCTTGGGGTCAAGTTGCTATTGATTAATGAAATGAACGGTATTACTAGAAGGCTACATATAAAATATTTACCAGCCGAAACCTGTGGACCGCAGTAGTCACAGGAGACATGATTAAGATGTATGGAATTCTGTAAAATGAATTATAGATTCTGGCTAGCCTACATAAAGACACAAAATCCTGGTATTTTATTTGTAAGCTGTAAGCCTAGTTTGGGCAGGGTGTGAACTACTGTAACTTACACCCCAGCCGTATGTCCCTTGTTACGTGCTGTTTGAGATACCCTCCCCCCCATTATTCCTGCCCTGTCAGCCTACCCGAAGGGTCCACTGTGCTCATGGTCCATCTCCCCTCTCCACTTCCTTTCTCCTTTTCCCTGACCTCTCACTCAATCCTCAAGTCCTGCCTTTCTCTCTCTACTGCCCAATCACAGCCTCTAGCCTTTTATTAACCTATTAACTTTAAATTAGGGAGCAAGATTTACAAAACAAAGACTGGCTTATGCGAGAATTTGCTCCTCTGGAGGCAATCAGATCTTGGGGGCCACTATTTAGAATACGCAGTAACACCAGACCAACTCCCAACAGATATCTGCCTGAGTGGATTTAATATAGGTCAGTGCAGAGCTCCTGCTACAACCAGACTTGCATACCAAGAATTGACTCATGGGAAAAGTTGGCCACTATGGAGACAGTCGTTTGAAACTTTTTCTGGACTAGAATAAATTAAAAACTTATCAGTACTGAAACGAGAAACATTTTAAATAACAAGTTTAGTTGCCATACACCATAGAGGTTATTACCAGAGCCCACACTGAAGAATACATTGTTTCTTACACTATCACCTTTTCGAATGTGAAGAACACAGAAATGTGACATAAAGTCTGGGCAATGACTGCCGTTTACCACAATGAGAAAAAGTTAGTCGCTTTATTGCTTCTTTGAGAGATCATATTTTCTCTGTTTTCTCTTTTTTTTCTCTTTCAATTTTACTTTAATTTTCATCTCTCACTCTCTTCCATGAAGAGTTCGTAACTCAAGCTCAGGTTGTCAGGCTTGCAGCATCGGCCCTTCTGCTCCTCCGAGCCATCTCTCTAGCCCTCAACTTTAGTTTTCACATTGTGCACAGTACATTAAAATGCAGAATCCAGACCATTTGGACCAAATAAATAGAAAATGTTAAGGGCCAGAGAGATGGCTCAGTCGGTGAAGGCACTTCCTGTCACCTGTGAGGACCTAGGTTTGAGACTTAATGGAAGGAGAGAACTGACTTCTGAAAATTATCCTCTGAATTCTGCAAGTGTGCTACTGCACATGCAACACACACACACACACACACACACACACACACACACACAATGCATTTTTAAAAAACTAGAATGTGTTAGCTCTTCTCTGCACCATTCACCTCTGATGGGGAAAGTGGGGAAATTAAGAAATGGTATTACCTTCCAGAAGGAGATTACATATGTACGCATACAGAGAGACATCATTTATAGAGAACAATAGGGGGAAGTTGCAGGGGCTTTAAATAAACAAAGCAATGATGCTCTGGCATTCTTCAGTCTTTTTGAATCTTCGCTATCAGCTTACTTGTCTGAAAGGTTTTCATGTAGTCTCAACCAGTTCTGCAAATTGAAGTAGATCAGATCAAGCCCACTGATTCCTGAAGCACCAGTGCAGTGGGATCATGCAGGGCGGTGGAATCTAGGTCCCAACACTGGCCACATCTGCCAGTCTACTCTCCCCTTGCTTGTGGATTCTCAGTGTAACAAATATAGTCAGAAGAACATGCTGAGTAACCCAGATGTGTGATACTTCTCATTTAGAATCCATGATGCTTTGGGCCTATACTTCAACTAGATTCATTAGCAATGTATTGTCAGGAGAAGGATCTGGATGGTTAAGAACTGATCAAAACTATGTTTAACTACTACTGTTGTGTGAGTGACTTTTCCTGGGGAGATATGAATGACTTTCTCAGTCCAGATAGGACACCAGTGACAGACCACGGAAAGAACTCCACCAAAGTCCAGCTTGGTAAGCCTATAGATGTAGGGTCATTTACAGTGTTATACCTGATGCAAAGACTGATGTATCTGGCTGGAGAGATGGCTCAGTGGTTAAGAGCACTGGCTGCTCTTCCGGAGGTCCTGAGTTCAATTCCCAGCAACCACATGGTGGTTCACAATCATCTGTAATGGGATCCAATGCCCTCTTCTGGTGTGTCTGAAAACAGCTATGGTGAACTCATATAAATTAAATGAATAAATCTTTTTAAAAAAGAAAAATATATCACACCAATAAGTGCACGCTAATATGGATGACAGCTCAAGAAAGCCTGCATGCTAGAGTTCCCTGCCCAACCTGCAGGCAGCTCCACTGAAGGGTCCTCTTTTCTTAGATTTTGTTTGCTACTTGTATACGTTTAGGAAGGAGCCTCATGTATATTGGGACTCCCTGAGCTTCCTAAGCCTTCCTTCCTCGGCTGCCTATCTTATAAGACTCCCTTCTACTCCAAAGAGAGTGTGCGTTCCAATTTAGAATAGCCACATAAGAATGAATGGAGAATTAACGTACATGTGTATATGCATGTGCACATATGCGCATGTGTGCTTCCTGTGCACGTGCGTGTATGTGCAAGAGTCCCTGTGGAATCCAGATGACACTGAGGGTCTTGCTCTGACTCTTAGCCTCACTCTGCTGAGTTATAGTCTCTCACTGAACCTGAAGCTAGAGGCAGCAAACACAGTGGCTCCTCTGTTTCTACCTCCCAGCGTTGGGAGGACAGGCACCTGGAACCATCTTTTTACGTGGGTACACGGGATTTGAACTGAAGTCTTCATGTTTGTGCAGCAAATGCTCTTGACCAGTAGGCCAACTACCCAGTCCAGCATTTATCCTTTGCAACTTCTGCTGCTAATTTTGATCTTTCTGCAAGGCCAAGTGATTTGCCAAGTGGGAGAGGGGAGACTTTTAACAGCCACATGTACAAGAGACTGTTTCTGTGGAGGTCAGCCATCTTTTCCCTCAAGCTGCTGAGTGAGTCCTCCCTTCTCTAGTAAGCAAAGCACTGGAGCTGCTTGCAGAGATGGTGCATCTGTAATCTCACACAGAATTTCTCTCACAAAGAGCAACCCGACCATGGCTGAGTACCTTCACGTTCACAGGGCGGTCAACCTTACAGAGGGTGGCATCCTAGCTAACAGGTGGCTATGTCACTAGCCTTCTCTTATAAGATCCTTTCACCATGCAAGAGACCATCGTAGGAATGTATGCCATGGGCTTCCCTTTCTCATACCAGCACCAACATCATATCTCCTGAGTGACCTATAAGCCACTCGGCTGTTTTTAGTATTGCCTCAAGGAGGAGTTTATTTAATTGCAATGCATTTAGTAGCAATCTAACTATCAGCAGATAGACAGGTAAAGATAGATGACAGATAAGAAAGGTAGAGAGATGAAGATTGACTTAGGTGTCTTGCTTCTGTTGGTCTCGGCTACAGTGACTCCAACACATTCTCCTTTACATGAGACTCACAGTTCCTGCTCCCTTACAACTATTTATGGAGCTAAGCTGAGTATACAGGAAGTAGAAGTGATGGACTCTTCTGGGTTGTGTCTTCCTCATTCTGCCTGGCCTCTTCACCCGGTGCAACAACATAGTTGTTATACTTGGTTAGCTACACACTCTCTCCCTTTAAAAACTGATTTACATCATTTCAAAGAATATCGTTGTTAGAAAGTAGTTTCCTGAGTTTAGCCATCTGAGGAACAAGTCCCACCTTGCTAGCAGGATCAACACTGAGTCCATGTTCCCAGGCCCTGGAACCAGCTCCCATCCTGCTTCTTCAGGTTTTCCTGTTTGTCTACTAACCAGTAAAGGATGTCAAAAGGGAAGATGCTGTTATCCCGTTATCTAAACCAAGGCACATAAGTCATAACTGTGTTGCTCGCAATGCCAGTGTTCCCTTATCTTTCTACAATTCTGGGCCAGAGTCCAAGAGGGGACCTAACTGCAAAATCTGAATCAAGGACTCTGAAACCAGGGGACCTGGATAAGGCCCAGTCACCAGCATTACCATCCTTGTTTAACCCCTTGTATCAAAATATGATTGGCTAATGCAACAGCCCACCCTGACCCCGCCTTGCTTTGTGTTCCCTTCAGGATGAAGTTCGGATCCCAAACTGGTCGTCTCTCTGAGTGCTCAGAAAACAGAGCTTTCATTTGTAAGCTTCTGGTGACTTTTCTCGGCTTCCACCCAGAACCCAACTTTTTTTTTTTTTTTTTTTGTCTTCACATTTCATTGTCCATAATTCTCCAGAAGAATATTCAAAATATAGTATACAATTCTAATTTAGCTAAAATTTTCAGTGTAATTTTTGGTGACTTTAATTTTTGATATGCAATAACTACTAAGAATTTAGAATAAAATGTTTTAGGGGAAATAAATGTAAACAACACAATAGTTATTTCAAAGCCACCAACATCCGCTAAAAATACCAACAGGTGTTTAACATTTGAAAGTTTAATACAGCTTCTTTCTCCTTGAACTTATATTTGCATTCTACTTCCAGGGCCAAGCTTAATTCTAGTATGTTTTATTATATGATTAAATGTCTGTTATTGATCAATGTCTCACATTTCTGCACAACAATATTATGTATATAGATTGAAATTAACTTTTTAAACTCTGCATATATAAGACTTTAAGGTTTTATACATCTGTATTGATTAATATTATAATTACTGCATAAGTACAAATAGCTAAATTAACATTAAAATATTTTTATAAATTTAAGAAATAAAATATTTAATGGAGATTTATCTCATATTAAATTGCATGGGACTTTTAAAACACCATATTCCAGGGGTACTGGGAAGGCTCAGCATCTAAAGGCATTTTGCAGCCAAGTCTGATGACGATGGTGGAGTTTGATCCCTGGTATGCACACAGTGGAAAGAGAGAAACCTTCAAGTCTTGTAATATTCCCAATGCATCATCCACATTGAAAGTTAACTCCAAATAAACCACTGGCAGTATGTATATGCCGAGCTGATGACATTATTTATGTGCAGATTCCTTTTCATACTCTGTTATACAGGTGTGTCCTCTAGTGTATAAAAATGACCTAGTCTGTCCCCTCATCTTCTGATATACAAGATGACACTAATGCAGACACACGGCTCTGTCCTCAAAGGGAGAGAGATATTTATTCTGAAATCAACTATGAATGACCATGACCTGAGAAACACAGATTTAGTTTGCCCTCAATGCTCCAATGCGGCAAAGGTTGCATTTTTTTATATTAGTAGTACAATGTCATAAATCAAGGCACATTTACAACACATTGATCCAATTGCTGGACCTTGAATGCTACACTACTGACCTGTCAGACAAGATGTATGGAATAGTGGTAGTAAGGTTCTGAGGGTGACCACTTTCTAACGGGAAATGATGTCTCCTCCACAGGAAAGAATTCCTACTACATTGTGAGCCAGGTCAAAAGCTCATGGCTTGAGAAGGCATAGACCCTAAGGGCATGTTGGGCATGGGGGACATTACTACTGTTCTAATTCTTAGTCAGCCTTAAAGCTGCTCCTACA
Organism: Rattus rattus; assembly: GCF_011064425.1. Classification (NCBI taxonomy): domain Eukaryota; kingdom Metazoa; phylum Chordata; class Mammalia; order Rodentia; family Muridae; genus Rattus; species Rattus rattus. The sequence continues at coordinate 85,658,680 of NC_046156.1, forward strand.
GATACAGCTAGTTGTGGTCCTGTACGGAGCTCACGATCCCTCCTGCTGGCAAACCATCACATTGTGTGCGTACAGAGTCTAAATATTATTTAAAGACCCATTGTGCTCGGTCTTATGATCTGGTAAAGATGAGACACAGTGAGCAAGAAAGCAGTCTTCAGGCGAGAAAAAAGTAAGAAGTGAGTCTTTAGACCCATCAAGTTCTAGTGGCCATTGTCGTCCAGGCTTGAGTTTTCATTTTTCTCCCCTCTATATCTGACAGAGCACTTCTGTATGATGTGTAAATCTAAGAGGAGTGTTACACTGAAAGATAAAATAATCAAGAACACAATATGTCCTAAAGAGTTACGGCAGCAGATGAAGAAAGCAGGCATTTTAGCCAAGCAGAAATCGTTCTTAAGCCAGGTTGACTATGTTCCCCCTCATGTTTATAGCTATCTGTACTGTGGGAGAATTTTTATGTGATGTTGATAATGTTTGAAATAATTTGTTATCTTTTAATTTTTCTTTGACAAGTTTTAATTTATTGTTATAATCTTGTATTGGTATAGTTGAAGTTATTAGGGACAAAACCTTTATTTCTTCTGTAATTTTGGCATTCCATCAGATTGTAGTTTAGAAAAGTGAAGTGGAAAGTTAAACTATAGAAGAAATCAAATAACAGCAAAGCATCATTTCAAATTTCGTTCTAACAAAATTGTCTTTTTCAAATATTATTTATGGAAAGGACAGAAACAAAAGGCCAGACATGCAAGAGAAATCAGGATCTATAGACTTTGTGGGTGTAATCGAGTCTTATTTCCCTTTTCATGGTCAGAAAGGGAAGCATGAGTCTCTTTGTAACATTGCCCATTCACTTTTCATTAGTTAAGTACATTTATCATAAAATTTATTTTGCATTTATTTTAGAGTAAGAGTTTCATATAGTCCAAGTTGACTTCTAACTTAACTATGAATTGCTAATATCTGCTTTTTTCGTTAATTAATTTATTTGCTCCCTTTATATCCCAATCACAACATATACACCCCATCTCAGTCCCCTCTTCACACAACCCCTTCACACGTCCCCTCTCCCCTTCACCTCTGAGAATGGTAATATCCCTCAGGGGAAATGAACCCACCCTGGCACCTCAAGTCATGGCAGGACTAGGCATATCCTTTCCAGTTATGGCCAGACAAAGCATCCCAGTTAGGGGAGCAAGATCCACAGATTCAGGGACAGCCCCTGTTCCAGTTATTGGGGGACCCACATGAAGACCAAATTGCACATCTGCTACATATATGTAGGGAGCCTAGGTCCAGCCATTTATGCCCTTTGGTTTGTGGTTCAATCTCTGGGATCCCCCAAGGGTTCATGATAGTTGACTCTTGGCTGTTGGTTTATTTGTGGAGTTCCTAGCCCCGCTGGGTTCCTCAATCCTTCCCCTAACTCTTCTACAAAACTTTCCAAGCTTGGTCTAATGTTTGGCTGAGGGTCTCTGCATCTGTTTTTGACAGCTGCTAGGTAGATGCTCTGGTTTGGTGTGAGTATTGTAGTGCTAAATACTAGCCCCCTAGATGTTATGTTTGGTCTATGTATTATAATGCTAAATACTAGCCTCCAAGTCAAGGAGTTCCCCAGAGAGAAGGAGATCCTCACATATACCAAGTGATGCTATGCAAACTTGCCCCCCAAGTTAACTTGACCTCCTCATTGGTCAATAAAGATGCCTACAACCTGTAACTGGGCGGAAGAGAGGTAGGCAGGACTTGGGTTCCCAGGCTTTGGGTCTGAGGAGAAAACAGGAAAAGAGAGGAGTGAGGTGGAGGGGAGGTGGGTCATGAGAACATGACCATGAGAACAGGCCAGTTAGAGTAGGAGTAGCCCAGGTGAAACACCGCAAGTTATATTTCAGGGTTATTGGTAGAGGAATAGACAAAAGAACACAGAGGGTCGATATCTGCCCAGCTCCAGTGCTTTAAGGCTTATCATAAATACAAAGGTTTTGTGTCTTTTATTTGGGAATTCAACAATCTAAGGTGGAGTAGAAACCTCCAATTAATGTTTATTACTACAGGTGGATTCTCCCAGAGAATAGTTATTCTAGGCTCCTGTCTATGAATCCAGGCTGACAAATATAACCTGAGGCTCCAAGGTAACTGAAAGAAGAAAGCAGGCCAGCAATCAATTTGTCTGTGCAGGTCTTCTAAGGACAGCATAATAATAATAATAATAATAATAATAATAATAATAATAATAATAATAATAATAATAATAATAATAAAGTAACCTAGTTGATTGGACACAGTTATTATTTTATCTGAGTAGGAGAAGGTTTGTTATTACGCTCTAAAAGTTTGGAATTCAAGTGGATGTATGCAGAAAGGAGACTTCTTGTGGACGATCTGAGATAACCATTTGCCCATTTAAAAACTAGAATTTTATGATCCAAATTATACTGAATGTTTGGTTTCAGATCCCAGGACAAGGGACTGAAGTGCATATTTTACATACCGAAGCAGACCTGGTCTCCAGGTTCTCCTGGCATCCCTCAGGCCCTACCTGACATACCCTGGCCCCAACCTCAGGTTCAGACTTTCCTGCCCAGGGGCTGGGCTGCCTTTTCCCAGAAGCTCTTCCCTATATAATCCAGACCTCCCCGTCTTTCTCTGTTCATGCTTGCACACCCTGCTGCCCCCACCTCAAGCCCCCCCCCCCCCCCCGCACCTTTGTTGTCATCAGATTTCGCCAAGATTATTAGCAACATAGAGAATCTTGTGAGGGAATTGCTAGCTGTTCCCAACAACTACAAGGTGATCTTTGTACAAGGAGGTGGGTCTGGCCGGTTCAGTGCCGTCCCTTTAAATCTTATTGGCCTGAAAGCTGGAAGGTGTGCCCACTATGTGGTGACCGGAGCTTGGTCAGCTAAGGCTGCGGAAGAAGCCAAGAAGTTTGGGACTGTGAACATTGTTCATCCTAAACTTGGAAGTTACACAAAAATTCCAGACCCAAGCACCTGGAACCTCAACCCAGACACCTCCTATGTGTACTTCTGTGCAAATGAGACTGTGCATGGCGTGGAGTTTGACTTCATACCTGACGTCAAGGGAGCAGTGCTGGTCTGGGACATGTCTTCAAACTTCTTATCCAGGCCAGTGGACGTTTCCAAGTTTGGTGTGATTTTCGCTGGTGCTCAGAAGAATGTTGGCTCTGCTGGGGTGACGGTGGTAATGTCTGTGATGACCTGCTGGGGTTCGCCCTCAGAGAGTGCCCATCAGTCCTTGACTACAAAGTGCAGGCTGGGAACAACTCTTTGTATAACACACCTCCTTGCTTCAGCATCTACGTCATGGGCATGGTCCTGGAATGGATCGAGAACAATGGTGGGGCCGCAGCCATGGAGAAGCTCAGCTCCGTCAAAACCCAAATGATTTATGAGATTATTGATAATTCTCAAGGATTTTATGTGTGTCCGGTGGAGCGCCAGAATATAAGCAGGATGAACATTCCGTTTCGCATTGGCAACAGCAAAGGGAATGAAGCTCTGGAGAAGCGATTTCTTGATAAGGCCGTAGAACTCAACATGATCTCCTTGAAGGGGCACAGGTAGTGGGAGGCATCCGTGCCTCTCTGTATAATGCTGTCACCACCAAAGATGTTGAGAAGTTGGCTGCCTTCATGAAGAACTTTTTGGAGATGCATCAGCTGTGAACGTGACCAACCTCGCCCCGTGAGCAGCGTTTAGAGTAACTCGGGGTTTTCTACAGACATGGACTCTTTCACATACGTGCTTTTTACAGATTCCTTTTTCAAAGAATAACCACTAAGCCACGGGGCTCTGCAGAGCTGAGGAAACTCCCAGCTAACGGCCACCTTCACTCCTACTCGACCTGGAAGCATTTTGAAAGCTTTCCTGTTGCTTTTCTAACTTTTTTTTTTTTTTTTTTTTTTGTTTTTTTTTTCGGAGCTGGGGACCGAACCCAGTCCTGTTGCTTTTCTAATGAATTCAGCCTGTCATCTTTGCTCCTTTCTCTAGGTGGATTGAAGGACTTGCCTTGGACTTCTTCCTGCTGGTTCCAACTGGTTCTTTATCATTAGGAAGGTATCCCAAGGAGGTTGAGAGGTCTTATGTGCTGGACAGACAGCTGTGAGCTGGCTGGGTTCTGCAGCTGTTGGTTGAAGTCAGCAGCGACTGATGAGCATTTTGGATCTGTGTACTGCAATTCCCATAAAAAGATAGGCATGATAGGCTGTGTTTATGGGGTGGGAATTTTTTTAAACACCGTATGGTTTATATCTATGCTTTTATATTTCTAATGAAACAGTTCTGTAGAGGCTTTTCAGAGTTTGTTCAGCCTGTGACTTTGTGCATGACTGTCATCTGTTGTGGACACTGGCAACCTCTACCTACTGCCTTTTAAAGCTGCTCCATGAGAAGGATCCATGAGAAGGATCTAGAAGTTCCATGATTTACTTTTCTTGCCACAAGTAGAAGAAATGGTTGTTCCTTTGCTTTTCGGTTAGGCCTTTAAACAAAACTCAGTTACACCCCCACTCCCAAACTATGATCATGTGGCTGTTTTTGTAGTTTAACCAGGGCAACACTATGCATTCCAGATCTTTGCTGAGGTATTTTCTGGTTGTTCATGGGTTAGTGTTTTCGATTGATGATATGAAGAACATTAAAGTCCTGAGTCATCTAAAAAAAATTACTTGTTCCTGGGACTTTTTAAACAAGATTTAAAATGTTTTATTTATAGTATATGCTATGTGTGTACATATGCCCATGGATACCAGAAGACAGTGCTAGATCCCCTGACCTGGAGTTACAGGTCCTTGTAAGTCACCCAGTGTGGGAACTGGGAACCAAACACAAGTCTTCTGGGAGAGCAACCAGGTGTCCTCGACCCCTGAGCCACTAAGATCTTTTCTAATATCCCCACTTCAGTGGGAATCCGGTGCTTTGTAGCTCAGTTTGGTGAAACAGGAAACATGTATTTGAACTCTTGTTTTTGACCCTGGAAATGTCTGGCCTTTCTGTGAGTCTTTCCCTATGTATCTTGGAGCTGTCTTCATTGGCTTGGGACTCTTTAGAATTTTAATTCTTTTCAACTATTTGGTCACTGCCATTTGGTAACTGGCTTTGTCTTGGGAATTCTTCTGAGTTATTTCCATTCAACCAGTTAGCATCTGATGCTCTTTATAGGGCAACTTTGCCGATTTGAAAGCCCTTCTAAGCAAATTGTGAGTTCTACTGAATGATGTGGTTGTGCTCCTTAGGACAGAGAAGGGTCAAATGTGTATCTTTTGTGGTTGTTGTTGTTGTTGTTGTTGCTGTTGTTGTTGTTGTTGCTGAGACACTGGGGGTTCCATTGAGCCATTTGGGGAAAAACAAACAAGGCCATAAAGGATTTCTCTTTTGTGATTTATATAACATGGGAATATTAAGTTTATCCCATCTTGTCCTTCTATGTGAGTAATCTGTGAATTTATGATACGTTCTAAGGCAGCATGAGGTAAACTTAGAGTTCCTGAGAATAACTTAGTAACAACCTTTGGCTCTTACATTTTTGCATTTCTTTTTGAATTTACCATTCTAACTAGTTTTTTTCCTCCTACCATGCCTAGTTTAGTGTGTGTGTGTGTGTGTGTGTGTGTGTGTGTGTGTGTGTGTGTGTGAATGCATGTTTAGGAATAATAGTTTTGAACTACATTGATATATAGGAATTGATGCCTCTTTTTCCTTTCAAAAAGTGATTAACCAAAATACATATAGTTTAAGAATTTGAGAATGAAAAAAAGTTATGTAAGACTTTGACTAAGTCAGACCTAAATAAAATATTAACTAATTGAAAATTTAATTTTGAGTTTCTTTCCTGGTCTTACAGTGTTTGCAAGAACTGCTGATCTTCTACAAATAAGCATCTTGGAGAGACAGTATACATCTAAATACTTGACTGGAAGTCAAAATATTTCTAAGTAATACACATTATAACAGTGTTATCTGAGAAGGATAGATGCCATGACAGGCTTCAAATCGGCAGTTAGGGAGACTAGGCCTAAATCTCTGTTTCCAAGAACTGGGCAATTCCAGGGAAGTCCAGGCCTCAGAAGCTGCCCTGCCATCTGACCTGAGGCAAGGACACTGGGTCAGCTGCAGTTTCCAGACCTCCCCCAGCAAGTTTCCAGCCTCCACATCCCAGTAATGAAATATCTACAAAGACAGACCCACCAGATTAACATAGAGGTCACCTACCCCAATATTCCCTAATGTGCTTTAAGTCAGGCCTGCAAGCTCGCTTGAGTGTCTCTCTATTCTGGTAATGGGAGACCCCAGCATGCTAGACTTCTGCTGAATAAAGCAATCTTTGCATTTACATACTATTTGAGTCCAGGGTATCATTCTTCAGAGAATCAAGGCCCCTTAGGTATAAAGATAAAAGCAAGGTGTGTTTCAAGGTCCTGTACATTGAGTCAATATTTACTTTTGTAACAAAAAATCACCCTATTGTAAGGTCAAGGAGACCAAAAGGCAGACAAGGAAATGACTTCAGGACAGAACTGGGTTTTGTTTTGTTATTCAGAAAAAAAACTTGTAAGGGGATTTTGATAAAAGAATCAGAGCCACTTCTCTGCTTGCAGGCTGGGGTACTTACAGAGCAGAAAGTGGGGTGGGAAAGAAAGATCAAAAAGTTTCCATTTTGGGGTTGGGGATTTAGCTCAGTGGTAGAGCACTTGCCTAGGAAGCGCAAGGCCCTGGGTTCGGTCCCCAGCTCCGAAAAAAAAAAAGAACCAAAAAAAAAAAAAGTTTCCATTTTGAGGCCATGATTAGTATTGATAGGAATTATTGGGTAATAGCTTCAGATCTTGAGAAAGTGAGTTGAGGGGTATCTGGCAATAGTCCCTAGCTATGAAGAATGGCTTGGCCCCAGCCTTACAGATCCACCCACTTGCAGAAACACCTGGGTGTGGTATCCAAAACAGTCTACCATGTTTCTAGTTAAACCACAACAATAAATAAATACGTAAATAAACTATTTTTTAAAAAATAGCTGTAACTTTTTAGTAGATACCCATATTTGTGTGTATATAAACTATAAGAACCACCTGCCCAAGGACCAGGCAACTTCCTGGAATGCTGGGAGTTGTAGTTCTTATAAAATAGAAGCATCTCATGGGGAAATATGAAAGCCTATTGGTTTGTTCTTAGTGTCTCTAGGTCACTAGGCTGGGAATTCCAAGGAGTGGTCCTGACCAAAGCCCATCATGGTCAGTATTTAATAAAAACTTTCTTCAAATTTGGCTCAAATGGTGGAACTTGTTTTTCTCAGGCAAATCTCAGGATTAACAATGCTACTCCTCCAGAACCTCTAAATGTGCCCATTTTTCACCTTGTGCGTAGGTGGGGGTCCCTTACTGTTTCAAGAAATCTGTCTCAGCCTGATGAGATCCAGTCTGTCTGCCTCTCTGCCTCACATTTATTTCCAGGGGTAACTCAGGGGTGTGTGTGTTAAAGAATGTCAGTTATGATAAACATCTATTGTGATCCTTTACTGGGGGTTGTGAGATCTGATCTGACCCCTTTCCGGGACCCCTTGAGTGAGACTCAGGGAGGCAGTAATCAATGCAAAAGCAAGAGGAGCTTTATTCCAATGTGTTTGGGTTGACTCCCTTTCAGAGAGAGATGACCCTGAGCAGACTCTAACAGAGAGTTATATACCTTGCAAACAATGGGGTTAGAATTCAAACAATGATAACTAGGCAGGGCCCTATCGGTAGGGAGAAGTGACCTCCAAACTGACTCGCAGTCAGTGGACTAGTCCAGGACTTTCCGAGGGGGTTGGATGGGGAGTTACAGGTGGCTTTGTTCAGCAGTTTGGCTTGTAGCTGTTCCAGGAACTAGACTAGCTCTACTCCTACTGGAAGGGAGGGGTCTTTCTGTGCTCGGAGGTTTGTGGTGGAATTTTCCCACTGCCCTCAGATTGGCCCCAACTTTCAGGGGTCATAGGAGATTGAAGGCAGGATTGTTGAAAATCAAGATGTTTTAGTTCTGGAAATCCACCTTTCTCTCTTTCTGTCTGTCTCTGTCATCATCTCCCTCCCCCTCCCCACCCCTTTCCCTCCCCCTCTTCCTCTCTCAATGATCATCATTAATCAAAATGGAGAGATTTACAAACTAATGTGGCAGTGGCTAACATTCCTGACTCCTTTTCCTGTACATCAGTGGAAAAAGTGGCACAGTGGTTCTTGTAGCCCTTCTCTCTGGACACTGTGGAATTCTCATTAGCAATATCTTGGGGCAATCTCTGATACTGAATATTTTGGAGGAGAGGGATGCTAATGAAATGTCTTGCTTGGCATCTTGGCTAAAAGAGTTGAGCCTCTGATATACAAAACAGATTAGGCGGTTAGAAGACCAAGCAAAATGCCTTTAACTTAGGGGCCAGGAAAGCACACCAGTTCAACAGTGGAGGTCAGCAAGAAACTCCAGCTAATAGTAGTGGAATTTCAGAGAATGAGTGAGTTCAATGGTTGACTCTGGATGTATTTAGGAAACAGTTATACGTCTCTATGGCTGTTTCCAGTTGAAGTGGGAGCACAGAAAGACTCAGGGTCACCTCTCCTGTTGACTTTTATGCATTGGAAGACAATCAAAGGGACCCAGACAGATCAAATTACATGCTCAATGGATTGGCTGAGCAGAGATCAACAATTGTGACGTTTGTCACGGTCATAGTCTGATTTTGTAGATCTCTTATAGAGAGAAAGAGACATTTGAAGAATTATCAGGTATACACAAACACGAATTCGATTACAGTTAGAAAATGTATGATGGTCCTTCAATCTCATTACAGTTGGAGATGTTGTGATTACTACCCATGGCATGTCAAGAGCCCACACTTAGGGTTTATTTAATGGGAAGGCTTTTAAGGCCTGGAACATTTGTGTGTTTTAAAGTGTACACACACACACACACACACACACACACACACACACACACACACACACACACACCTCTCAATTACTTTAATTTTCAGTTATACTTTCCTCCCGGATGTTTAAAAGCATGAGAGTAACCACAGACCACAGCTTTTCTGTTTTTATTTTTTTCCTGTTAAGGTCAGTTGGTCAGTTGGGGTTCTTTTGGGAGGACTTGGACTTAGAGGAACCTCAACTTTAGATGTAGCATAGATGCATTGTCTTTAATATTAAAATGGATTGAAATCATAGTGTGTTTTGAAAAAGCAAAGAGAGATGGAGACCGGCACTCTAGACTAGAAGAGTTTAAATACAGATACCACCACAGTAGTTTCTAAAAGAACTATAGTTGATTTTAATGTCAACTTTTCAAAAATTAGGGCCAACCGAGTAGGTGCCTTACCAGAAGAATTGTCTTGATTGTCTTAATTAATGTGAGGATTGAATGTAGGCTGAGCCTTCTGGTAGCTGCCTAATTAAAATAAGTGTGTGTGTGGTGGGGGGTTGGGCAGGAGCTGGAGAGCTGGCTCAGCTGGTGCTCTTGCAGGGGTGGTTTGGTTTCCAGCCTATGGATGGAACTTGGACTGTGTTTTCATGCTCTCCCAGGTGGAGCAGATGAGTTTACTCCAGATTACTTACCAGTGCTTGCTGTTATCATTCAAGTATTCCTCTATGGAAAAACGTGGGTTTTGCCACATGTTGCTTGAACTCATAAAAACTTTAGTCATGTGACTCTTTTAAAACCTCAGAGTATACACACACACACACACACATATACAAATACACACACACACACACACACACACACACACATATGGAGAGAGAGAGAAAGTCAAGGGAAAACCTGATATCAATACTTATATGGATTTTATCATTGTTGTATCATATTATCCTTAACTAATAATTATTTTTTAAGGGTATTACAGACTCTATGAATTTTCAACTTTTAGTTGCAGATTACTATATAAGGATAGGAAATCATTATTCAGCTGGCAAGCTATGAGATTTTGTTTGCATATGAACTGACTTTGTGATGGCAAAACTTGCCCAACCTTTTCCCATTCCACAGGCAGATACTTATTTTACTGGCGGTTCGTTGAAAGATATAAGATGGATTCATGATTTACATATTCATCAATCTACTAATACTTCTTTTTTTCTCAGTCCAAAACAGATAGAATATGCTGTTTTTATTCATCTATTATGATTAGTTTATAAACCCTTAAATATTGTTTCTGTTACTGTTCTAGTTAACAGCGTGAACCTGAGAAATTGGGGACCAAAAATGAGGTGCAGTAAAGTCTCATGCTATAGCCATCTTTATTCAGGGCATCAGACAATTTATGTTCTGAGTGTTTTCAGGGTTAGGCAAAGTCACATGAGCAAAGTTCACTTGAGTTCTTCAAACAGTCACAAGGACAAGGTCATATCCGGTTAGGCTGAATAACACCAGGAGGAGAACTTATGCTTAGAAACCTCATTCTGAATAATCATGGGTAAAATGATGGTTTATCTAAAGTAAACCCATTGCTGTTTATTACTCCTTGGAGGTACACAAAAACGTATTCCAAGAGTAACCCATGTTGTGGAGGAGTAGAGATTACAACGAGGCCTTGTTTTGGCATTATCTCAGAAGCTCTCAGAAACCTCATTAAACAGATTCACCCACGGACTGTGTTCCAAAAGTTTTAAAGTCTGCTTGTGTTGTCAGATTACTTCTAGCACGAGAAACAGCTTTAATTTAACCTTAATATTCTGCTATGTTTCCATTACTACAGGAACTACAACATTCCCTTAAAGGCCACACACATCCTTTGTTTGTTACACACATACACACCCTAACCTTCCTGGTTTTATTCCAAAAGGAAATAAATAAACTGACACATTAACCTGCCCTGATTCTACTTCTCCAGAAGAAGAGCATCAACTCCTGTACGCGGATACTAACAGACTTCATGTAGAAGACTACACCCCTCTTAGACAAGTGAGACAGTTTATGCAGGAATGTCCTGTCTGTGCTTCCTTGTACAGTCACAATCATGTAACTGCAGTTTATCTCAGAGGTAAACATACTAACGAATTATAGGAAATGGATGTCACTCACTTTGCTCTTGGGCCTAGGATGCTGTAGCTGCATTCTTGCATTGATGCATATTCTAAATTTCTCTGGGCTGTACCTCAATCCTCAAAGAATGCTTCTGCAATATAGTCTTATCCTATACAAACTTTTGTTGCTATAGTAATGCCTATTTCTATAAAAATGGACAATGGACCAGCCTATTGTAGCAAACAATTAAAGAACTTCTGTAAAGAATGGAATTTTAACCATATTACAGGCCTCCCTTGTCACCTTCAAGGCCAGGGCATAATTGAAAAAGCACATAGAACATTAAAACAGCAATTATTTTTAAAACAAACTTAAAATTGGAAAGCACCAAGAAAGGGATACTTTTGTACTTTCCTTATTTACTCTTAATTTTTAAAAATTTTGCCTCAAGATGTTACAAGTTCAAGGGCTCAAAAACATTTCTCTACTGCCTTTGGATTGGCCAGTGTGGTTTAAACAATTTGAGACTTGGAAGCCAAGTTGTCTGAAGAACATTCCTCATTGCAGATGGAGCCACTGGAACATTATGGATTTCTCTTCAGCTCCTTGGGCCCTTGGGCCATCAAGAACTGTGGTGGATCGAGAGGAGACAGCTGGCAAAACCACAGCTAACGGGCACCAAGAGCGAAGTTACTCTGTGAAACACACAGAGCCCCATGACACCTGAGAATCTCTTCTGGTGATGCTTTGACCTGTGCACTTGCAGCGAGCACCTTTCAACACATGTATTGGTCTTATGTTTCTCATCCATCTCATTCCTTCAGATTGTAGATAGGGTGAATTCAGCTCCTGTCGTCTTTACTAATGACTCTCTGTATTTTTTTTCTTTTTTTCGGAGCTGGGGACCGAACCCAGGGCCTTGCGCTTGCTAGGCAAGCGCTCTACCACTGAGCTAAATCCCCAACCCCGACTCTCTGTATTTATGACTGGACCTGAAGACCACAATAGAGTCATTCATCAGGAAAAGGGACTGCATTTAATTTTTCCTTGAGATTTAAAATCACTTCCTGTTGTATAGGACATTATAACATTTGTGTTCCTATTAAAGGCAAATATGAGTCTACATTCTACAAGACATCAGAACTACTGGTCAAATGGATCTCTTTTCAAGCTATTCTCTAGACTTTTCTGATCAAGGTAATAATGTAACCAATTATCTTAGTTAGGGTTTTATTGCTGTCAGGAGACACCATGACCAAGGCAACTCTTATAAAGGAGGAGTTTATAAGAGCTCCATTTAATTGGGGCTGACTTACAGTTTCTGAGGTTTAGTCCATTATTATCAGGGTGGAGGAACATGGCAGCACACAGGCAGACATGGTGCTGGAGAAGAAGTCGAGGAGAGTTCTACACCTTGATCTGCAGGCAGCAGGAGACTGCCGTGCCTAGCTTGATCATATAAGACCTCACCTCCACCATGACACCATTTCTCCAACAAGGTCACACCCTCTAATAGTGCCTAATAGTCCCTATGGGCCAAGCATTCAAGCACATGAGTCTTTGGGAGGGGGTTATTCCTATTCAAACCACCTATTCTGGTGACAGAGTAGTACCCATAACACTTTCACTGTTCTAACATTCATTACGTTCATATTTTATTATTATGCTTATAATTTGCTTATACTCATGAATCTAACGGCACCTAAATCTATCTACAACCCCTCAAATCAAAAACACTTTGTTTATTCTATCTGTCGGGAGAACGGAGGCATAAGAGAAGAATTTCGAGTGTTGTTGAAACACTCCAAGAAAACAACACAAGAGTCTTGTGTCTTCGACTTCTTCAAAATATGGTGAGGGGGTCCCTGCAGGTGTCATACAGGGAAGTGAATCACTCGGAGAGATAAGAATGGAAACCAAGCACAGATTGATTTCTTCCGGATCAGACTTCCTGATGCATTTAAGGCCAGTATAATTTGGAACAAAAGGTTTCCTGATGTAATAAAATACAACTCCTGGTGTACGGGAAGCGTAATTACATCGAACCTCAACCCAGGATATGTCTCATTTATTCCAAGACGGGCTCTAGAGCTAAGTTACCTGTATTAGCTTAAGGGCTCCAAGTTTCTCTGGAGATCTGTGGGTGTAAGAACCTTCATGCTCTGTTCCCGACAACACGGAATTGCCTGGAATGTGTTTTGCTGCTCCCCCCAGGTATACTAGATAGGAGTGAGTTTCCTTCAGATTACTATAAGAACCAGAGCCTGCTGTCTGCTGGTTACAGGCTTGGGTACTTACAGGGCAGAAAGAGAGCAGGGAGAGAAAGAAAACATTTCCTTTTAGCCATGGTTTGCCATTGCTAGGGGTAACCAGGAAATAGTAAAAGAACTTCAGACAGCGATAAACATCTCCTATGCTGTCCTTCACTGGAGGTCACCCGGACAGGGAGGGCTGGAATCCAGGGAAACAAAGTGACTTTAATTCTGTAATTGCAAATTACTGTACTTTGGGAATTATGATGATTAACCAGAATGGAGGAACTTTGCAATATGATGTGGCCCTGGCTAACACTTGTGAAAGGTTTGTTATAACAAGGCTTGTATAACAAACAGAATATTTGAAAGCATCTAGGCTCTGAAGGGAAAGGAATCCTGACTGCCTGCCAGGAGCCAAGGAATACCACCACACAGTCACATGGCACAACAAACCTCACACAAGAGATCTATTGGGAGAAACATCACAGGAGGGTGACTGCCTCTATGGCCTCCTCTGTTCCAGTGAGAAGCTGCAAAGAATTGAGCAGAAGTGGGATTTAATTAGGGTACTGGTTTTTTGACCTTCCTAATGTTGCAACCTTTTAATACAGATCCTCAATCATAAAATTATTTTGTTGCTATTTCATAACTGTAGTTTTGCTACAGTAGTTGTGAACTGTAACTTAAATATCTAATATGCAGATGGTCTTAGGGAACACCCAAAGGGTCACGACCTACAGGTTGACAACCACTGCTCTAAGGTACTCATGGGATTTTGAGCTCAAGGACTGGTAGGTTTTCGAGTCTTGAGCTTGGGCTTTTTTCCTTACAACAGTGAATGGAAAACTTAAATAAAGGGAAGATGCAATTATTTCTAAAGTATGAAGATTTATATTGTAGATATAAGAAAGAAAGCAGGCCGAGAGAGAGTCCAGACTGAACATGGCCAGCAGACTAAACCAGTCCATGAGAGAAGAGAGATGGGGAGGGAGGCAAGAGTGGAGCCTCCAACCAAAGCAGTCCAGGCCAAGGGGCCAAGAGACAGGCATTGCCAAAATAGCTCTGTTATAAGGATCAGGCTGCGGTGAAAAAAAAAAAAAATAGAAGAAGAGGAAGAAGAAGGATGGGGAGGGGCTATAAGTTCTGGGAGGAACCACAGGTATTGAGTGGTGCTGTGAAGCCAGCCAGGTCTGCTTGCTTTGAGGTTAGAAAAGCACTCTCGTGGAATATCTTGTTTTTCCCTCTATGTTAATTGAGAATTTTACTGGATACAGTAACCTGTGCCGGCATTTGTGTTTTCTTAGGGTCTGTATGACATCTGCCCAGGATCTTCTGGTTTTCATAGTCTCTGGTGAGAAGTCTGGTGTAATTCTGATATTTCTGCCTTTTTATGTCACTTGATCTTTTCCCCTTACTGCTTTTAATATTCTTTCTTTGTTTTGTGAATTTGGTGTTTTAACTATTATGTGATGGGAGGAGTTTCTTTTCTGGTCCAATCTATTTGGAGTTCTGTAGGCTTCTTGTATGTTTATGGGCATCTCTTTCTGTAGGTTAGGGAAGTTTTCTTCTATGACTTTGTTGAATATATTTACTGGCCCTTTAAGTCAGGAGTCTTCACTTTCTTCTATACCTATTATCCTTAGGTTTGATCTTCTCATTGTGTCCTGGATTTCCTGGATGTTTTGGGCTAGGAGTTTTTTGCATTTTACATTATCTTTGACCATTGTGTCAATGATTTCTATGGTATCTTCTGCCCCTGAAATTCTCTCCTCTATCTCTTGTATTCTGTTGGTGATGCTTGTATCTATGACTCCTTGTCTCTTCCCTAGGTTTTCTATCTCCAGGTCTGTCTCTCTTTGTGCTTTCTTTATTGTTTCTATTTCCATTTCTAAATCCTGGATGGTTTTGTTCAATTCTTTCACCTGTTTGGTTGTGTTTTCCTGTAATTCTTTCAGGGATTTTTGTGTTTCTTCTTTAAGGGCTTCTACTTGTTTACTTGTGTTGTTCTGCATTTCTTTAAGGGAGTTCTTTATGTCCTTCTTAAAGTCCTCCATCATTATTATAAAATGTGATTTTAAATCTAAATCTTTTCTGGTGTGTTTGGATATCCAGTATTTTCTTTGGTGGGAGAACTGGGCTCTGATGATGCCAAGTAGTCTTGGTTTCTGTTGCTTAGGTTCCTGCGCTTGCCTCTCGCCATTGGGTTGTCTCTTGTGTTTGCTTGTCTTGCTGTTTCTGAGAGTGACTTGACCCTGCTGTAGGCCTCTGTGTCAGCACTGCTGGAGAACTGTTTTCCTGTTTTCTTTCAGCCTTTCCTGAGAACAGGTGCTCTGCTCTCAGGTAGGTGCTCCTGGAGACTGTCTTCCAGCTCTAGGTGTGGGTGGGAATCAAAGGGTCCTGCCCCTGATTGCTCCTAGGTCCTTGCACCCAGCAGGCACAGTTGGCACTATGTGATTCCCCCTTGGGTCTGGAATGTGGGCAGAGGGTAGTCTCTTCTGACTTCTCAGTAGTGTCTGCACTTCTGAGGGTCCAGCTTTCTCTCCCATGGGATTTGGATGCAGGGAACTGTTTGACTGGTTCTGTTCAGTCCTAGGCACAGACCAGAACCGTGGGTACTGGCATCTGACTGTTCCTATATCCTGTGTCCAGAGGCACTGTGCAGTTTCCCATTGGACCAGGGATGTGGGCAGAGGTGTGCACAAGTGGCAGTCTGTCCTGCAGTCTCAGGATATCTGCACTTCTGGGTGTTCAACTCTCTTCCCCATCATCCTGAGTGAGGTAACCCAATCACAGAAAAATACACTTGGTATTCACTTATTAATAAGTGGATATTATCCCAAAAGCTCGAATTACCCAGGATGCAATCCGCAGACCACAAGAAGCTCACAAAGAAGGATGACCAAACTCACCCCTTCTTAAAAGGGGGAAAGATATTCATAGGAGGGGATATGGAAGCAAAGTTTAGAGAAGGGACTGAAGGAACAGTCATTCTGAACCTGCCCCACATGTGGCATGCATATATATATATATATATATATATATATATATATATATATATACCTCCACCCAAACTAGATAAGATTGATGAAGCTAAAAAATGCATGCAGAAAGGGACTGGATATAGATCTCTCCTGAGAGACACATCCAGAGCATGTACAATACAGAGGTCAATGCTACCAGCAAACCACTGAACTGAGAACAGGACCCATTTGGGGGAATTAGAGGAAGAATTGAAAGAGCTGAT
The DNA here is from genome assembly GCF_011064425.1 of Rattus rattus. Lineage (NCBI taxonomy): Eukaryota > Metazoa > Chordata > Mammalia > Rodentia > Muridae > Rattus > Rattus rattus. The sequence goes on from NC_046156.1 coordinate 85,675,185, forward strand.
GGGGCTTGCAACCCCATAAGAGCAACAATGCCAACCAACTAGAGCTTCCAGGGACTAAACCACTACCTAAAGACTATACATGGACTGACCCAGGGCTCCAACTGCATATGTAGCAGAGAATAGCCTTATTGGGGCACCAGTGGAAGGGGAAGTCCTTGATCCTGCCAAGGTTGGACCCCCAGTGCAGAAGAAGGTCAGGGGCAATAAGAGGGGTGGATGGGGGGGGACACCCGTATGGGGGACAGGGAAGGGATGGGGGCTTATGGACAGGAAACCAGGAAAGGGAATAACATTTGAAATGAAATAATGAAATATATCTAATAAAAAAAAGAAAGAAAAAATAAAATTAAATAAAAAAGAAAGGCCCTTTCTCCAAGGCAAAGGAAGGGGATGGAGAACCAGAAAGAGGGGCAACATTTGGAATGTAAATAAATAAGACAATTTTTAAAAATCTCAAAAATGTGTATTTTAGAAATGTTTCTGAGATCAAAATTCAATATGCAAATGAAACACCAGCACCTAATTTGTGTATCTAAAGCAATAAGGATAGTGTCTTTTCTTAGTAACAATAACAACAAAAAGATTTGGCTTAGAACGAGATTTTATGTTAAGACAATCCCTTATCAATTCTACTGATTTTGCCAAGTTCTTCTAGTTAAGAAACTGCATCTTACAAAACCAAGGTTCATATGTATTTGTTTAGATTAAAGTCTTTCAAATTAGTATTTTATAAACAATTTATAAGCATTTTATAGTTTTATAAGCAGCCATCTTAAATTTATTTTAGTACATTTAATATCCTATGTTTATCAGTACCTATAAATGTATAATGTATGTCTAAACTTTACATACTATACAAAGTTTATAAGATAAAAGATATAAATTTAATACATGCAAAGTGACCAATAATAACTGTTTTATACAATATGCCTTATAATTGAACATATAAAATAAAATCTTGTGACATTTTCTGCTTCTCCCCCCCCCTTTCTCTCAGGCCTGAAACTTTCTAGGATTAGATCCTATTTTGTTTGTATATCTTTCTCCTCCTGACCCTCCTTACCTTCCTTTATATATAAATAAAATGTAGAGCTGGCTGGGCTTGAACTCGGAGATCCACCTGCTTCTGCCTCCTTAGTTCTGAGATTAAAGGCTGGGCCACCATGATTAGCCATGTCTGATACTTTAAATAAGCGTCGGGTGATGAAAAACTTGACATATTAGCAGTCCTGCTACTTGAAACTTTCACTTAAATGCATTTGTCTTAACCAAATAGGTCTTCATACTTGTTCACACCAGGTGCACTTGTCCACTAGTAAGTGAAACAGTGGCCACTGGCGTTGTCCTCTGCACTGTAAGAGATCTAAAACTAGATTTCTGTCAGTGCCGTGGACTATTATTCTACTGAGCTACAGAGTCCAACTTTTGTTTCAAAGACAGGAGCCGAATTCATGCATGAGTCCTGGCTGGTTTTGTAGAACTGTGGCTGGCTCCTTTCCTTGGGTGTTAAGTGCATATAAACCTGAGAGGCAAAGCTTCGGAAAACACTTTACCAAGGTGATATCCCGAAAGTATCCTGTTAATGCTGCTAACGTTTTCCAGGTTGTATTGAATCTTGGCTGTTCTCTTTAAGCAAAGGTAATTAGACATGCGTTAACCCTTTACATTCCAAGCAGTTTGTCCTAATTTATAGAGATTACCGGTCCTTGTTCACCGAAGACTTCACGGATCTGTGAACGAGTGGTTCATTTTCATGCCTGCTCTCTTAACATTTGCTCATATCTGTTGCTCTTTGTGATGCTTTTTGATTGGTGTCTGTTAACATCCTACGGAAGTACAACTTTGGACAAAAAGAATCTGAGTAGTGTTTGTGAGACGACAGGACATCACCTGCAGGCTCTACAGAATTCAAGTAAGAGAGCGGCCTCCAGGTATGGTTAACCTAAGGACCATTGCTTCTATTACCATATTAGCAATTCATATGGAAAGTTTTTACGAAGTGTCTTTTTCTAAATAATTTTATTTTTCTTGAATATTTTATGTATTTATATTTTTAATGTTTTCCCCTTCCCCCCTCTCCCATACCCCCCTCTCTCCTCCCTCTGCTTCTATGAGGATTCTTCCGCTCCCATCCACCCACTCCAACCTCCACACCTTGCCATTACCCTACATTGGAGAAACAAGCCTTTACAGGACCAAGGGCTTCTCCTTCCATTGATGCTAGACAATGCCATCCTCTGCTACATATGTGGCTGGAGCCATGGATCCTTCCATGTGTACTCATTGGTTGGTGGTTTAGTCCCTGGGAGCTCTGGGGGTTCTGGTTGGTTGATATTGTTGTTCTTCCTACGGGGTCGCAAACCCCTTCCGCTCCTTCAGTCCTTTCTCTAACTCCTCCATTGATTAGCTGCAAGCATCCTCATCTGAACGGTTGAGCTCTGGTAGAGCCTCTCGGGAGACACCCATATCTGACTCCTGTCAGCAAGCACTTCTTGGCATCAGCCATAGTGACTGGGTTTGGTGCAGCAGGATGGGTCCTCTACAACGTTCCTATGGCCTCCTTAGCCCAGCAGGCATTATGTTCTTTACTCCGTGTTTAAACCTTGACAAGGGAGCTACCTAACCATTGGGTTCACTGTAGCTAAGCATCGCCGTCACGTTTTGAGGTAAATTAAATAATAAGACTCTATAAAAAGTTTTAGAAGCACTCGAGCACTTTTAGAGTAGGAAGCCCCTTGGTTTTTCAGGCTGCGGCAAATGAATATCATTTGGACTCATCTGTGTACAGCCTCCTTCTGGCCCCTTTCAGATACTTCCACTGAATGTCAGTCAGAATTTGAGACTTTTTTTTGAGCTTGAGGCCAGAACAAGTGGCCCTGACCTTTCGTCTGTGACACGCTTAGTTTGCAGCTGGTGTATTACACACAAGCACATACCTTAGAGGACAAGTTAGGGCTGGAGGTTAGCCTACATCCACTAATCCAGGTGGTGCCCTGGTGCAGGGGTCTTCCTACCAGAGGCTAGACCCTTCTGTCGCGTATGCAATGTCACCATGTGACCTCTTTTTGGCTCACCGCATCCATCAACATTCTGACTTTGTAAATATAATTTTTTGTAACACTTTTTAATTTCCCTAGGTTCTTTATGTTTGTCACATGAGACGATGTTATTATCCAAACTGTATTCAGTTAGCTAAGGCTTTCTGAGGTCAAGTGGTAGGCCCAAAGGTTTCTCCCGACAGCGGCAGAATTTCCTAAAACCCACAGGTCTTTGGCCTCTTGGACTGGGAGTCTTATACTATATCCCACTATTGAATGTGGGGTCACAGTCTTGAAAGTAACAGCTTAACTGACCTCACGACCCAAGCCTAAGATGCTTTGGGGGACCATACAATTAGCTTCCAGGCTTCTGTGTTCACAGCCGGGCTTCCGCTGGTGTACCTCTGCTTCCTCCTCCTTGCTCTCGTGCCAAAACAGAACCCCTGCTTACTGATTCAACTATGTTATTTTAAAAAGCAATTTCTATTTGTCCAGTAACACATACGCTTCATTTCTCCCAGGATTTTCTTTTTTCCTTGCTAGAGAAGGGAAACGTGTGGAACAAAGCCAAATAAAGATGACGTCATAGGTTGAGCCTGCGTGCTCTCAACTGGCATTCCTAATTCCTGTAATTGTCTAGCTGTCGCGGCGCTGTACAGGAGGCTGTTCTCGAGCCTCTTGTCCGTGCGTTTCAGTCTCTTGCACAGCCATTTTCATCCTGTTCTAGGTCGCTTTTTGAGTGAGAGCTTGGGGACTCGGGTGTGCGCTCTCTTCACTTCACCCTAGAACAATTTCCTACATCCGAATCGAAGGGTACATATGTAAATCCTATCTTTAGACTGTGATTTCTGTCTTTGTCAGTAATCAGGAAAACATGATATTAGAAGTCAGAACTGCGTTAGGACAGTTATTACAAATATAGATGGAAACCAAAAACAGGGAAGAGACTTTTCCCTTGCTGATGCGAGGAGGAAGTAAAGGACAGTGCAGTGGATTCTTAATGAAGTTGACTCTCTGCTGGATTCTCCATTATCTTCTGGGTTTTCAAGACAGGGCTTCACTGTGTTGCCCTGGCTGTCCTGGAATTCTGAGATCCACCCACCTCTCTGCCTCTGCCTCCTGAATTTTGGGACTAAAGGCACGCGCCACTATACCTGATCTTGTGGCTGTCTTTAAAGTAGCCATGATTTTGTAGGACTGTCAGGTTAGCAATAGATGGTTTTTTGTTGTTGTTCTTTACTGCTTCTCTCTTTTGACATCTTCCCTGACTTTTCTAAAGTCATAAGGTTGGGAACCACTACCTTGAGGTTTGTGCCACAGGATAAGCACATCCCCAAGGTGAAGGACGCCATAGCTGTCCTTTTGTGATCCCTTAGCCAGGTCTGGCTCTGCAGTTCTCAGTGTACTGTGGAAACAGCTCGTTTACTATAATGCTGTGCACATTTATTTTAAGAATAGAGCACAGGACCAATCTTAATGCCCGTCAAAATTGCAACGGCTAAATAGACCATGGAAGCAGAGCTTCCTCATAGCAGTTATAAATAACGAGGTTGATAGGAGTTTGTCAGGAACACTTTTCCTGAAAAGACTGTGTTGGTCACCTGGCAATGCAGAACAAATAGGAAGACCTACCGGGTTAAGGCCAAGATACTGTCTCCAGGCAGGAGAGAGGAGGTGGGTGAGTCTCTTTAGCTTCTGTCTGAGATACCACAGCCAGCATTACCTCAAGGCTCTGGGGAGTGCATCACACATCAGCTTCAGGCTCTTTACAGGCCTGAGGTCCTAACTGACTGTAGGCCAGACAGCGTGTTCACAACCCCACACTTGCATTCTCTAGAAGAAGATATAGTAAAGAGCAAAGGAGAAGTGGGAGGGGAAGAGGAGAAGAGAGAAAGGGAGGAGAAGAGAGAGGCTTTGAAATACCACAGCTTACTTCTGCCCACTGGCTGATCATCACCAGGAATGCTCTGACTCAACCCAGTGTAATCTGTAACCATTATGACTCTCTTTGATGTTCAGCTTGTCCCAGACTTGCCCACAGGAACAACTTCAAGGCAGCTCCGGCATTCTTTCAGTACAGCCCCACTGCTTTTACACAGCCTTATCGCTGCGAATCAAATGCTTCCAAGTAACCCCGTGCTTTTCTTAGCTCAGACATGGATCTGCCATTTGTCCAAGGAACCTGGGATCTTTTCAGAAAGGAACAGATTTCATGTTGAAATCTGTTTCGGAGGACTAGACATGGTGGCTTTCATCTCTAATTCTCTGTCAATGATGATAAACGATGATGATGGTGATGATGGTGATGATAGTGATGATGATCTGGGTTGCAACCGAGACCAATGTTATTGGGTACTGAATATCATTATTTCTAAGGTTTTTCAGAAGTCAGAGACAGACTAGTATAAATTTAAAGGTTCACGGATTATCTTATCTCTAATCCAATCGAACCAAATTATATAAACCTTCTTTTTTAACTGCATTTTTAATTTGCATTTTAAATGTTATCCCATTTCCTGGTTTCCCCTCCCGAAGCCTGCTATCCCCCCCCCAGCCTCCCCCATTACAAACCTTCTTAAGCTTCTCAATTTGCATCCCCTTCTCCCACAATAAAGAAAGGCAGGGATAAGAGAAACACCTGGTTTTCTCTATTTTCTCTGATGAATAAAACCTGTTTGTTACTAAGCCAGGCAAGCGATTAAATTCACCTCCAAAGTAGCTTTATGTTTGCAGCTAAACTTTCAGACATTAGCAGCCGAGAACCACCAGGGTAAGGCCTGTGAACCCTGCAGCCACCATCACACTAAGCAACAATTCCTCATAAGCTGCTCTTTCAGGTCGCTTGTCAGAGCAACAGGAAAATGAACGATGTGTTTGCCCTGCAGACAGCTACACTCACCATAAAACTTCACTGTGGATCTTTCCCCTCAGTACAACCCACCCCACTTTGTTTGGGTGTGCTCTTTTCTAAAAGAAAAAGAAAATCTCTTTTTACAGCCATGGCATGAAAATATGTGGTGGTGGTGGTGGTGGTGGTGGTGGTGGTGGTCGTGGTCGTCGTCTTCTTCTTCTTCTTCTTCTTCTTCTTCTTCTTCTTCTTCTTCTTCTTCTTCTTCTTCTTCTTCTTCTTCTTCTTCTTCTTCTTCTTCTTCTTCTTCTTCTAGTATATAAAATGGTTGGGCTGGAGAGATGGCTCAGAGGTTAAGAGCACCAACTGCTCTTCCAGAAGTCCTGAGTTCAATTCCCAGCAGCCATTACAGACGGCTCACAACCATCTGTAATAAGATCGGATGCCCTCTTCTGGTGTATCTGATAAAATATTCACATGGTTCCAAAGCCAAAACTGTCTGTGAAGAAGCATTTTTTTTTTTTTACTGGTTATTCCATCTTTGTCTCTTAATCCTGAGGTCTCCATTTCTAATATTGGAGATTTTTGTTAGTTTTGGGAGTAAGGTTTGTTTTTAAAAACTTAAATAAAACTTATGCATTTATCTCTCAACATTTTTCATGTAAAATACCATACCATTCACTTAATACCATAAGTATTCACTTAACAATATAACCTACAACTGGTCGATACCTGTATTTAAAGATATTCTCCATTCTTTTTGCTAACTGCTATAATTTAGTTACTTTTTCATTGCTATGACAAAATTCCCAACAGAATGGAAGACTAATCTATTTGGCTCATAGCTTTGGGTATATCAGCTCATCCTGGAGGGGAAGGCAGAGTGGCTGGGGTGTGTCTGTCCGTGGTCTTAGGAGCTTGCAGAGTGGCTTATTCACATCTTGGTGCATCAGGAAGCAGAGGCTTTGGACTAGAACCATGAGTGGATATAACCTGCAAGGCCTTTCCCCCAAACAACCCACTTCTGTTAGCAAAGCCAGAGTCCAAAATGTTTCCACAACTTCCCCAAATAGTGTCACCCACCGGGAGGACCAAGTGTTCATACACGCATCTGTGGGAGACACTTCAAAGTGTAACTTGTGAGATTCTCTATTCCCTGGAGGTGCCATAGCTCACCCAATCGCTGCTGGACACTCAAGCTGTACTAGTGTTTTCTGCTGCTGCTCTTTCTTTGATTGTCTTCTTTCAGAAAACACATGACCTCAAATCCTTGGAGGCCTATACTTTCAGCTTTTTCTAAAGTATATTTTGGGGGAGTATTCATAAATTTGTGTTTTCCTAAGGGTTAATAAGAAGCATCTCATCACATTTTTTTTATTGGTCGTTGTATCATCTTCTTTGAAGAAATGTCTAAGTCTGAAGTGTTATGGTGAGGTTTGCTTCTTTGGTTTTTTTTGTGGATTTTATAATTTTTCATTGAGTTTTAGGAGGTTATATATTCTGAATATACATTCCTCATCAAATATATGATTTGAAAATATTTTCTCCCACTTTGAGTTACCCTCTTATTATTGGTAGTATTGATGCACAGTTTCAAATATAAATAAAGTCTGATTTATCTATTGATTATGGTGCCAATAGCTTTGGAATATTCAAGAAATTATTGTCAAATCCAAGCCAGGAACTTGCTACTCCTGCAGTTTCTTTGAACTCCTGAATTGTATAATTTTAACTCGTAAGTGCAGGTCTTTGATCCATTTTGAGTTAATTTTTGTCATATGTTGTTTTGCATGTGATAGTCTGTTTTTTCACCACTATTTGCTTTAAAAATCTTTTAAAATTCAAACAAATGAATAACTTAGAAAACATATTCTTTCCGCATGGTGTTGTAGGCATCGTTGTTAAAGGTAATTAAGTTAAGACTTGTTTCTAGGCATTATCCTATTCCACCGCTCACCCACCCTCTTGTGAGCATTGCACCATTTTGATTATGTAGCTAATAGATTTTGAATCAGGTTGCATGAGACCATAAACTCTTCTTCTTTTTTTTTTTTTTTTTTTAAATTTAAAAAAGTGTTTAAGTTCATATGATACATTCATTTTCTCTCCATTCATTCATTTTTACACTCCAGATTTTATTCCCCTCCCAGGAAAAATAAAATTTAAAAAAAGTGTTTATATATATATGATAAACTCATTTTCTCTCTTAAAAATTATCTTAAAACCCTGAAACATCAATTTAAGATATTAAAAACAGTTAAATTGTTCTTTAAGCATTTGTGTTGAAGATCACCTACGGAAATGAAGAAGTTTATGATCGAGAGTCAAACTTACTGCAGCTGAAACTTTTCTAGTCCGTGGAGCCTACAATATGTTAAAACTAAAGGCTCTTTGGTATCTGTTGATTTGTTTAATGGAGATGACATTCATATGAGGCAACATTACTTAGTACAAATAACATGTAAATGAGACTTCACATAGTAACTTGTCTTACAAATGGAAACAAAAAAAAAGCCTATATTTTGAATTCCTATTTCTGAGATGGTAAAGAGACTTAAATATTTTGACAAGCATGTAACCTAATTTTCAAAAGGCTGAACAGTATGCATAAGCAGTTATTAGAAGTTTTATGTTAATTATTGTAACTGTGTTACTTAGAAAGACAATTGGTAAATGTTATACAATTTTGTGGACGGCATCTTTTAAATAAAATTAATTACTATTTTGAGTAATTACCCTTTTGGAATAAGAATTTTCTCTCTTTCCTTTCTTTCTTTCTTTCTTTCTTTCTTTCTTTTTTTTTTTTTTTTGATCCAAATGGTAAGATATAATTGCTCACTTAAATATACAAAGCCTGGTACCATCCATCCCTTAGGAACATTAATAACAACCTGTAAATACACAGAGCAGAATCTTAACATCACCTGCCATGACTTATCACCCTCTCCTCTCTCTCGTCTCTCTCCTTCTCCTCTAGTCTCCTCCTCTTCTCTCTCGCTCATCCTTCCTTCTCCTCCAATGACAGGCCTCCTTCTATCCTGTATCTGCCCCTCACCTGTACTTTACAAATTCAATGGGTAGGTTCTGGTGAAGTCACCTGATTCCTGAGTATGTGACTAGGCAGCTGTCCTTGGGGCAGTGGAATTAGCATCAAAGTATAGATAACTTCAGGGCAAACCACAACATTTCCCCCCTTTTGTCCAGTTAAAAAGCCTTTTCACTTATACATAAATTGAGTACAATTATTACCATTCTACAATTTATAGAGCATATGATATTCTCAACACCCAGTCCATCACTATATTAGTTAAACAGATCATTTAGTTATCCATTCCAGCTTAATGAAAGGCTTAAAATCTATTTTATATCTTGGCTAGCTCTTATACTATCTGAAAACTATCCAATAAAATATGTATATTCAGAGTTATACAGCCTGATAGGCTATGAGACTATAATCAATCTTCCACCCGGTCAGAAATCTGAGAATGACCAAATATCTATATACATAGGAAGCCTAACACGGCTTCTAGAACTGAGAGGTTATAGAGACAAATATCCACTAGTGCAGTCCCCTGTTAGCAACATGTGAGTGCAAGTCTTCAGCCTTCTGGCCCAAAGTCAACTGACAGACTCATGAAATGCAGATTTTGAAGGACTGATCACCTTGTTTCAGCAGAGTTTATTAGTCAACTATTCTGCATAATTTGTCCTTTTCTGGACAGTATTAGTCTGCAGATGAAATAGGCAGTTTTGTCCAGCGGCTTCCTAGCCACAAAGTATTGCCTCACCTGGAGGTAGAGATGTTCAAATTCTTCATTAAAGCTTCCAAAGGGGAGCTGTTAGGAGCAGATGTGTCTCAACAAAAGATAAATAACTTTAAATCTCAAATTTTGTGGATTTCTGATGTTTTTGAAAACCATCTATCTATATAAGACAATCTGTACTGTTGTCTTTATATCTTTTTTTTTTTTTTTATTAACTTGAGTATTTCTTATATACATTTCAATGTTATTCCTTTCGGTTTCGGGCAAACATCCCCCCCTCCCTTCCTTATGGGTGTTCCCCTCCCAACCTCCCCTTTGCTGCCCTCTCCCAACAGTCTAGTTCACTAGGGGGTTCAGTCTTAGCAGGACCCAGGGCTTCCCCTTCCACTGGTGCTCTTACTAGGATATTCATTGCAACCCCTTCCAGGTCAGAGTCCAGGGTCAGTCCATGTATAGTCTTTGGGTAGTGGCTTAGTCCCTGGAAGCTCTGGTTGGTTGGCATTGCTGTACATATGGGGGTCTGAGCCCTTCAAGCTCTTCCAGTTCTTTCTCTGATTCCTTCAACAGGGGTCCCGTTCTCAGTTCAGTGGTTTCCTGCTGGCATACGCCTCTGTATTTGCTGTATTCTGGCTGTGTCTCTCATGAGCGATCTGCACTCACATTTTGATCATCCGTCTTGAGTTTCATTTGTTCTAGGCATCTAGGGTAACTCAAGCATTTGGGCTAATAGCCACTTATCAATGACTACATACCATGTATGTCTTTCTGTGATTGAGTTAGCTCACTCAGGATGATATTTTCCAGTTCCAACCATTTGCCTACAATTTAATTTCCTTAAAGTCATTGTTTTTTGATAGCTGAGTAATATTCCATTGTGTAGATGTACCACATTTTCTGTATCCATTCCTCTGTTGAAGGGCATCTGGTTCTTTCCAGCTTCTGGCTATTATAAATAAGGCTACGATGAACATAGTGGAGCACGTGTTTTTTTATATGTTGGGGCATCTTTTGGGTATATGCCCAGGAGAGGTATAGCTGGATCCTCAGGCAGTTCAATGTCCAATTTTCTGAGGAACCTCCAGACTGATTTCCAGAATGGTTGTAGCAGTCTGCAACCCCACCAACAATGGAGAGTGTTCCCTTTCTCCACATCCTCGCCAGCATTTGCTGTCACCTGAGTTTTTGATCTTAGCCATTCTCACTGGTGTGAGGTGAAATCTCAGGTTTGTTTTGATTTGCATTTCCCTTATGGCTAACGATGTTGAACATTTCATTAGGTGTTTCTCAGCCATTCGGCATTCCTCAGCTGTGAATTCTCTGTTTAGCTCTGAACCCCATTTTTTAATAGGGTTATTTGTCTCCTTGCTGTCTAACTTCTTCAGTTCTTTGTATATTTTGGATATAAGCCCTCTATCTGTTGTAGGATTGGTAAAGATTTTTTCCCAATCTGTTGGTTGCCGCTTTTGTCCTAACCACAGTGTCCTTTGCCTTACAGAAGCTTTGCAGTTTTTGAGATCCCATTTGTGATTCTTGATCTTAGAGCATAAGCCATTGGTGTTTTGTTCAGGAAATTTTTTCCAGTGCCCATGTGTTCCAGATGCTTCCCTAGTTTTTCTTCTATTAGTTTGAGTGTGTCTGGTTTGATGTGGAGGTCCTTGATCCACTTGGACTTAAGCTTTGTACAGGGTGATAAGCATGGATCGATCTGCATTCTTCTACATGTTGACCTCCAGTTGAACCAGCACCATTTGCTGAAAATGCTATCTTTTTTCCATTGGATGGATTTGGCTCCTTTGTCAAAAATCAAGTGACCATAGGTGTGTGGATTCATTTCTGTGTCTTCAATTCTGTTCCATTGTTATCTCTGTCTGTCTCTGTACCAATACCATGCAGTTTTTATCACTATTGCTCTGTAATACTGCTTGAGTTCAGGGATAGTGATTCCCCCTGAAGTCCTTTTATTGTTGAGGATAGTTTTAGCTATCCTGGGTTTTTTGTTATTCCAGATGAATTTGCAAATTGTTCTGTCTAACTCTTTGAAGAATTGGATTGGTATTTTGATGGGGATTGCATTGAATCTGTAGATCGCTTTTGGTAAAATGACCATTTTTACTATATTAATCCTGCCAATCCATGAGCATGGGAGATCTTTCCACCTTCTGAGGTCTTCTTCAATTTCTTTCTTCAGTGTCTTGAAGTTCTTATTGTACAGATCTTTTACTTGCTTGGTTAAAGTCACACCGAGGTATTTTATATTATTTGGGTCTATTATGAAGGGTGTCATTTCCCTAATTTCTTTCTCGGCTTGTTTCTCTTTTGTGTAGAGGAAGGCTACTGATTTATTTGAGTTAATTTTATACCCAGCCACTTTGCTGAAGTTGTTTATCAGCTTTAGTAGTTCTCTGGTGGAACTTTTGGGATCACTTAAATATACTATCATATCATCTGCAAATAGTGATATTTTTGACTTCTTCTTTTCCGATCTGTATCCCCTTGATCTCCTTTTGTTGTCTGATTGCTCTGGCTAGAACTTCAAGAACTATATTGAATAAGTAGGGAGAGAGTGGGCAGCCTTGTCTAGTCCCTGATTTTAGTGGGATTGCTTCAAGTTTCTCTCCATTTAGTTTAATGTTAGCAACTGGTTTGCTGTATATGGCTTTTACTATGTTTAGGTATGGGCCTTGTATTCTATTCTTTCCAGGACTTTTATCATGAAGGGGTGTTGAATTTTGTCAAATGCTTTTCAGCATCTAATGAAATGATCATGTGGTTTTGTTCTTTCAGTTTGTTTATATAATGGATCACGTTGATGGTTTTCATATATTAAACCATCCCTGCATGCCTGGGATGAAGCCACTTGATCATGGTGGATGATTGTTTTGATGTGCTCTTGGATTCGGTTTGCCAGAATTTTGTTGAGTATTTTTAAGGTCAATGTTCATAAGGGAAATTGGTCTGAAGTTCTCTTTCTTTGTTGGGTCTTTTGTGTGGTTTAGGTATAAGAGTAATTGTGGCTTCATAGAAGGAATTGGTAGTGCTCCATCTGTTTCAATTTTGTGGAATAGTTTGGATAATATTGGTATGAGGTCTTCTATGAAGGTCTGATAGAATTCTGCACTAAACCCGTCTGGACCTGGGCTCTTTTGGTTGGGAGACCTTTAATGACTGCTTCTATTTCCTTAGGAGTTATGGGGTTGTTTAACTGGTTTATCTGTTCCTGATTTAACTTCGGTACCTGGTATCTGTCTAGGAAATTGTCCATTTCCTGTAGATTTTCAAGTTTTGTTGAATATAGGCTTTTTTATAGTAAGATCTGATGATTTTTGAATTTCCTCTGAATCTGTAGTTATGTCTCCTTTTCATTTCTGATTTTGTTAATTTGGACACACTCTCTGTGTCCTCTCGTTAGTCTGGCTAGGGGTTTATCTATCTTGTTGATTTTCTCAAAGAACCAACTTTTGGTTCTGTTGATTCTTTCTATGGTCCTTTTTGTTTCTGCTTGGTTGATTTCAGCTCTGAGTTTGATTATTTCCTGCCTTCTACTCCTCCTGGGTGTATTTGCTTCTTTTTGTTCCTGAGCTTTTAGGTGGGCTGTCAAGCTGCTGACATATGCTCTTTCCTGTTTCTTTCTGCAGGCACTCAGCGCTATGAGTTTTCCTCTTAGCACAGCTTTCATTGTGTCCCATAAGTTTGGGTATGTTGTACCTTCATTTTCATTAAATTCTAAAAAGTTTTTAATTTCTTTCTTTATTTCTTCCTTGACCAGGTTATCATTGAGTAGAGCATTGTTCAAACTCTTCTTCTTTTTCAAGATTTCTTTAGCTATTCAGAGTCATTTGAAAATTTGAAGTGGCATGGGGCTAGAGAGGTGGCTCAAGTGTTAAGAGCACTGGCTGCTCTTCCAGAGGTCCTGAGTTCAACTTGCAGCTGAAAGAGGCACAGTTGGGGTCAATCTGAGGCCAGTGGGAAAATTCCACCACAAACCTCCAAGCACAAAGACACCTCCCTTCCAGGGAGGGTAGGGCTAGTTTAGTTCCTGGAGCAACTGCCAACCAAACTGTCAAACAAAGCCACCTGTAACTCCAAACCAACCTCCCCTTGACTTCCAACCATCCCCCACCTTGGAAAGTCCAGAACGCTCCAGTGACCATGAGTCAGTTGGAAGGTTGCTTCGACCCATCAATCGTACCCTGCCTAGTTACCATTGTTTGAATTCTGCCCCAACTGTTTGCAAAATATTTAACTCCCTGTTAGAGTCTGTTCAGGGTTGTCTCCCCTTGAAGTGGGATGACCCCGACATGTCAGAATTAAACTCCTCTTGCTTTTGCATTGATCACCACCTCCATGAGTCTCATTTAAGAGGTCCTGGAAAAGGTTTGATTCGGGCCTCACACAGCAACCACATGGCAGCTCACAACCATCTGTAGTGGGATCTGATCCTCTCTTCTGGTGTACGTGAAGACAGAGTACTCATATACATAAAATATATAAATATATTTAAAAATATATAAACAAATTTTATGTGACTTTCAGGATTCATTTTTCTATTTCTGGAAAACTCATTTTGGGAGTTGGATAAGGATTTAATAGTACTACAATTAACTTCAAATTTAATTTATAAACATGAGAGCTAAAGTTATCTTTTCGTTTTTAAAAACTTTCTCAGAAGATTTTTTTCAATTTTCACATTAAGATTTAGACTTCTTTCCCGCTGTCTGCCATTTTCCCACATAATCCTTTCTAGAAATGTCCTCATAGACAGAAGTCCATTTCATCAGTCCTTTTTCCAGTCAAATTGGCAACACAACCAAGTAAGTCCACCTCTTACCAATTTGAAACCCAACCACGTCTTCCCATATCACACCTAATTTTCAAATAAAGAGATTAACAAGGTTGCGATCTAACATAACACCCTTACCTATTATACTACAACAACAAAAAAAAAAATGTAAGATCGTTCCTCAATACGTGGCAAAGTTTCATGAGAAATGCTTACAATTGATATCTCATGGGTTAGCATGGTAATAGAAATTTAATACTTAAAATTGATATTAACTCAATCATTGTTATATGATGAAGGGAGAAAACAAGGGTATCTATTTAATATATGTGTGCAAACAACTGTGATCATAGTTGGTATTTATGGTTACTGTCTTCTGCTACCTATTCTGCATTCCCTCTGTCTTCGGCAAGTACGTTAGCAGGTTTTAGTTCTTTTCCCTAGTGGGTTATATAAGCTTTCATTCCTGAAGTGTCTGAACCACTTATTCACCTGGCCTTAACCACACAGTATGGGAATATACCCTATGGGGTCTCCTGCACTCTAGACACACTCTTCCTTAACTCCACTGTGGAGTAACAGTCCTACCTGATAGTATGGTTCAAGCCCCACCACAAACAATGCAACTCCTTTGTTGGCCTGCCAACTCAAAGGAATAGTAAGGCCAAAGTGGCTAGGGAATGCCTTAAGGTTTTGCTCAATGGAATGATTTCTGTGTCTTCTGTTAGAGGCACTCCTCCCTCTGCAACCAAGACCTCTGGGCTAACAGAGCTCAAGGCTGTGGGACAGGAAGCACACATCTTACTAATGGATCACTAGGGATGAAGGTATTACTCATTTCTACATAATTCCTAGACCTTTAAACCTGGAGTTAGTAATCCTGAATAGATGTATTGGGTAAAAGGAATGGCTATAACTAGGGTTTTGATAAAATAGTAATGAAGTGTACGAGAGATAGGAAATATTCTACAACCACAGTACGATTTTTCTTTTAATGAGCTTGTGTCTGAAGATGTGATCTTTGCAAACACTTCTCAGTTCCCTCCCCAGCACCTCCTTCCTCGTATATGAACAGAGTTGAGGGCCATGCAGGTGGAACAACAAAAGGCTTTAGAACTCCTGGAACTCCCACCAGCACAAGCACAATGGGTATGCCCTGGAGAGAGGCAGAGCCCCAGGACTACATGTCCTGAGGATTTCATGCTGTTGTGGAGTTTGTTGGCTTCACATCCCTCTTAATCTAAAACTTGTAAGGAAACTGTAATGGGGTTTCCAGCCTGCAACTGGGCAGTGTCACTGGCTCTCACAATAGTAATGCTCGGTCTCTTTCAGGCATTGCTGCGGGAGCAGATTAAATGATTCAGTTACCACCCTTGAAAAGAACTTTAAAAATGTAGACTGTTAGCAGTGACCACCACCCTTAGAAAGAATTTGGAGATAGATTTTTAGTGAAGGTAGCTTAAGATGTTTTTGCTAGTGGCTCTGATGTAGAAAATCTTAGGGAATGGTTTCAAGTTCAGACAGGTACACTCTCAATAGCTAAGCTAGGGACTTTTTGAAGTCAGAGAACAAGAACAGGGGCAGCCTAACTAGTATTGGCTGGTGTGACCTACTGAGGCTGGACTGCTGACTTAGGTGACGATTAATATCTTGTACCTATTTTTGCCCTCGGTTTCCAGATACGATTCAAAAATTGTTAAATGAGTAGATGTGCTCCTCGAGAATTTAAGGCAGAAATGACTGATTGCTTTTTATATATGTTTAAATTTGTCGTTCTTTTAAGATTTTTATGAGATTACCTTTTAAGATAAATAATAAAATAACTGATCCTTTCTTTATAACTGTAAATTGCAGCATGCCAGTAAAAGAAACTGGCTGAGAAAATTACCTTGCTTGCTCAGACTTTGTTAATCTATAACAGGTTGCTTAGTTACGAAAATGTGGGTTCTTGGGAATAATTTGACTTCTTCACCTGTGATACGTAAAATGTTTTTTGTGTAAATGTATTGGGAAACATACAGTTTTGTTTGGTTGGTTTTATAATCATTCACAAAAAGAAAAATAAAATGTAGTCACATTGTGATTTTTATACTGCTTGAAAGATTTTGCTGGGATATATAAGCAGTGGGAGAAAAAGTAAAATGATTGGAACCTGCTGGTTGGAGTTTGTTCCAACCATCAGATATGGTGTGTGTGCGTGTGGTGTGTGTGTGTGTGTGTGTAAAGAGTTGAAGCTCGCTCCTTGGAGCTTGCTTCATCCACCAGTGTGTGCCTGCTTTACATTGTTACCGACCCTACATCCACTCCTTGGATTGCTGAACATACTGTTGGAGCTGCTGTAAGAACAGTATAAGATGGATCAGGTTCTCTAAAGAATGCTGCAGTTGGAAATATTGTACATTAGTTACCTTCCTTGTCCCTGTGACAGAATACTTGAAATAAATAACTTGAAGTTTTGTTTTGGTTCATAGTGTCAAAGAGTTCACTCTATGGTGACTTAGCCGCATGCATTTGGGCAGAACATCATGACTATAGGAGTATGTGATGGGGAACAGTGTCTACATCATTGTGCACACAAAACAGAAAGAGAGGGCCTAAAGAAGGAGCCAGAGATAGCCTCGTGGGCATTCCCCACTGACCTACTTCTTCTAAACCCCCTTCTTACCTTTCACCACCAATTATGATTGCCTTACTACCATGGCTCCAGCAAGGAATTTACCCATTTATTAGGTCAGAACCTTTCTTTGGAAAGTTGGTTTCGTCAAATGATGGTTTGTTGGGGAACACAGGTAAAAGAATGTTTTGCTGAAGCAGACACGTAAAAGGACATGTGACGAAGGGCTATATGACCTCGCAGATGGTGGGGGCTCCAGCATTGGTTTGCGTTGTTCCACCCCGCTAATGACACACATTACATTGCAGAGCTCCGCTAGTGGTGATGCCATGGGGGAAAACTCACCAAAGAACCTCTCGTGAGGTTCCTGTGGCTTCCTGGCCTTGGACCAGTGGGCAAGCTTTTCGGTTTCTTCTGGATTGAACTGCCCTTGTTGGTTCATGTGTGGTGTCTGCCCAGTGGACTGGGCCTGCAGCTGCTGACTCATGTTTGTTGTTTGCTAATGGACTGGACTGAGAACAACAAAGATTGGACTTGCCCACAAAGAACTCTTTCTAAACAGATCTACTTTCCCATGTCTTAATAACTTCTGGGGCAGCGTGGCTAGAGAAATTGAACCCGTATTAAAGTAGGTTGAGACAAATGTATGGTATGCCCTTGTGATGTA
Organism: Rattus rattus; assembly: GCF_011064425.1. Classification (NCBI taxonomy): domain Eukaryota; kingdom Metazoa; phylum Chordata; class Mammalia; order Rodentia; family Muridae; genus Rattus; species Rattus rattus. Next base: position 85,692,896 of record NC_046156.1, read on the forward strand.
ATCGTCTCTGAAGATGTCATCACCACAGAGGTGTTAGCTCTGTGTCTGTCTGTCTGTGTGTACATATGTGCACGTGAGTGCTGCAGAGGCCAGAGGGTTACCCTGGAGTAGGAACTCGAGTTGCTGGATGTTGTGGGTCATCCCAGTATGGTTGCTGGGAACTGAACTCAGGTCCTCTGCAAGAGCATCAAGTACTTTTTTTTTTTTTTTTTTTTTTTTTTTCGAGCTGGGGACCCAACCCAGGGCCTTGCGCTTGCCAGGCAGCCTACCACTGAGCTAAATCCCCAACCCCGCATCAAGTACTCTTAACCATTGAGACAGCCCTCCATGATAAGCAGAATTCACCATTATCCCCTCCTTTTCTCTTATGTGCGAAACTAAAGAAGCTAAGGCTAGTTTCCCTCCTTTCGACCCCGCTATGGGAGTCTTGAAGTTTGGCATTTCCCTTCTGGTGTCTACTAGTTTCTCATAAAGTCCCTGCGGTTAGGTTTTCAATGAGCTAGTCTGTCTTAAGAGACACCTAGTGCTCCAGGGTATTTAAAATTGGTTCTCTTTTTACTTCCAGTAGATGCACCAGAGGAGTTTTCTCTGCTAAATACTATGAGGATGTAACAGAATTCCAGGAGCAATGCACACAAAAGTGTAGGATCTGCCTCCATGACCCGGTTCCTTGGAGTCTTTAACTCTGAGACTTACCCACAGTGAGCCTCCAGCAATTTACCAACCCCAGGCAGTTGGTCCTAAACACTCCACTAAGACAACACTGAAGGGGCTCGGCAAGCTGTGGTTGGTTTTTATGGATGGCCATATTCTGACTGCACGGACGACATGGAATCTCAGTGCTGATGGTTGTCACTTTCCTTCAGAGTTTTAATCTGGGTTCCCTGGCAGCTCCAAGGTGTTGAATATGTTTTCCGCCATATTGGCCAGTTGTACTTTCCTTTTTGAGAACTGTGGGTTGATGTGATTAGCCCATCCACTGACCGGATCCCTTCCATTTTGTGGTGCTTAGGGATTTTTGTTTTTTATGTAGTCTAGGATACAGTAGTCCTGTTGGACACATGGATAGCAAATGCCTTCTGTCTTTCTGTGGCTCTTTCTTCCCTTGCTTCCTTGGCTCTGCAGGTGATGTTCAGTTTCAGGAAGCCCCGTTTTCAATCCTCAGTTTTGTTTCTTGGGTAAGTGTACTTAGCCCTTCTCAGGGCTTCTCAGTCCTTGCTTTCTATATTTTGAAGTGTTTCCCCTCAATACACTGGGAGTTTCAGGCCTTCCAGGAAGGCCTTTGCTCTATTTTGAATAGATTTCTATAATGGGAGTGAGTGTGTGTGTGTGTGTGTGTGTGTGTGTGTGTGTGTGTGTGTGTGTGTGTGTATGAGAGAGAGAGAGAGAGAGAGAGAGAGAGAGAGAGAGAGAGAACTAGTCTCATTCTTGTCCATTCAGATAGTCATTGTTTGCAGCACTATTTGTAGAAGAGGTTATGTGTTCTCCAATGTATAGGGATTTTATGTTTAAATCAAAAAATGTCAAAAAATTGTCAAAAAAATGTATGCAGCTGTACCAGTTTATTTCTCAGTCCTCTATTCTATTCCACTGATGTCTACTTCTCAGCACCACACTATTGGTGTTACTTGGCTCTGCAAGATAACTCAAATCCCAGCATGGTGATACCTCAAAAACGTTTCTTTTTGTTCAGAATTGCTTTGGATATCCAAAGTCTTTGTGGTTGGTTGAATATGAGTTTTAGGATTGTGTTTTCTATTTCTGTTAAGACGGTCATTGGAATTTTGATTCATTGAATATTTAGATGGGTTTTGAAACTGTATAGAACCATTTTCACAGTATTAACATATTAGTATAATATATAATGTTAATATATTAATATAATATTGTGTGTAGAGGGCAAAAAGTTCCTTTGCACACAGGTAAGTCCTGGAGAAGCCAGGAAATTTAAACACACACAGGCATCCTTCAAAGATGAAGATGTTTAACCTCTTCCTTCTGAAATACTAGGGATGAATGTAGTTTTCACATTGGTGATCCTTCACTGTCTGACTAGCCAGGCTCTGCCCATATCCCGGAGAATAGTATGTTTGTTTACCCCAGGGCTTAGGGAACCCTAAAACCTTGAGCTTTACTCCTAGGCCATAAAATCCATCATCCTTTCGAGGGAAGTCATTTGTACATTACAGCAGCCTAAGTGACTTCCATGTTATCTTAGGGCCAGACCAATCCTGACTCCCTTATGTTTACCTCAGTCATTCTCCCCAGACCCTTATCTTGAGCATTGTTTCTGGGTCAACAAGTACCCAGCTTCACTGTTAACGTGTCTCAGCCTTTGTCACAGGGCTGAGTTAATTGTTATCAAAAAGCTTTTCCCAAAATTGTGCTGTGCTTAAATATGGCTAAAATAAATGAACTGGCATCGGATTCTGGAAGTCCTAGCCCAGTACTGGGTACGTCAATCAGGCTCACCCAAGTTTCATTCTTTGCTCACCCAGACCGTTTTCCTGCCAGTTTCATAGCCTGCAGGGTCCCACACTGCTATTGATAATGCACATCTGAGAGTATGACAGAGCTCTCCACATTCAGTGTCTGCTTCTCTCCAGTGGGTTACGCTTTTACTGTAGAGGCCTTTTGCCTTTTAAGACTTTTCCCCCAAAGGTCTTTCTTTCCTTTAAAAAAAAAATATTTTAATTTTAATGTAAGCATGTGTGTTCTGCACCCTGTGTGTGCCTGGTGTCTATGGAGACCAGAAACACTGTCAAGCCCTGTGAGCTGGAGTCCAGAAAGCTGTGAGCTGCCATGTGGGTGCTGGGAACGGAGCCCAGGTCCTCTGGAGGAGCGGCCTGTGTTTATGATCTCTTCAGATATGGATATAGCTTTCTTTTTCAAAAGCTATTGTGATTTTGTTCTTGGCATGTTTATGACTGTTATATAGGAAAGCTATTGATCTTTTAAATGTTGATATATATATATATTTTTTTTTGTCCTGCCACTTGCTGGATGCTTATTTAGTTCTAAAAGTTTTGTTGGTGGAATCTATAGGGCCTTCCATGCAAAGGACCAGGTCATCTACATGTTGGACTTTTTTGCTTATTTATATCTTTTTTTATTTCTTATCATTCTAATAATATTCAATGCAGGGAATTGTATATGAGTGAGGAAGACAGTCTTATCTCACTGGTGACTTTAGTACATTTGCTTTCACTTTTTCCCACTTTTAGCATAATGTGTGCTATAGGTCTGTCATATCCAGTCTTTGTTATGTTCATGTATGTTCCTTCTGCTCCTATGTTATGCACGGTTTTAGCATAAAGGGATGTTAAACTTAGTCAAAGGTTTTGTCTTATTGGTAAGATCATGTAATTTCTATTCGTGATGCATTACATTTGCTGAATGTTCTATCTTTGTAGCATCCTTGCACCCAAAAAATGAATACAATTTGATCACAGTGAATATTTTAAAAAATATTGAAAATACAGTGTATTCTAACTTTGGTTTTCCCTCCCTTGACCCATCCCAGATCCTCCCCACCTCCCTGCCATCTGGATCCATCCCCTCTGTCTTTTGTTATCTAAGGGATAATACGGTGAGATAAAATAAAAAGGAACCAATCAGAAAAGGACAAAGCAGACAGGAAATTTTAGTTTGCAAATTGTTATCTGTGGCAGATAGCTGGGCTAGGATTGGGTGCTATGTCTACTCTCCTTTCGGCTCCAGGATCCCACCGGATGCAGGCCTGTGCAGGTGATGTGCGTGCACATAGGTGCGTCAGTCCTGTGGATCTAGACCTCTAGTTTCCTCGCTGTCCTCCTTCCCCTCTGGCTCCTACTTTCTTTGTGCCTCCTCTTCCACGCAGTCCTCCGAGCCCCGAGGGCAGGGATTTGGTGGGGATAACCGGTTTAGGGTTGAGTGCTCCAGGGTCTCTCACTGCCCCAGGGTCTCTGTTTCCCGTCGACTACAGAAGGAAACTACTCTTGACGTGCCTGAGCCAAGCACTGTCTATGACTATAGAAGAATGTTACTGGGAGTCACTTTATCGCTACTTTTCTTTTTCGTTTTTAGGAGAGTGGTATCTGTTTTTGCCCTTGTTCCCAGGGCTATCTAGTCTCAGGTTCTTGGTCACACAGGTGGTGTTAGGTATGGGGTCCATTTCATGAAATGGACCTTAAATCAAATCAGCTTGGCTACTCCCACAAGCTTTAGGCCACCATCGCAGTAGCATATCTTGGAGGTGGTAAACCACTGTGGATCAAAGGGTCTTCTAGCTGGGTTTGTGGTTACATATATATAACATATGGAGAACTGTCTGTTACCAAGAACACTAGCCTGTAGTGTAGGAGTGAATATTTATCTGGAATCATTTGACTTGTGAAAGGTGGGTCCAAGTTTCCCTGAAGCTTATGTGGATTTTTAAGCTACAAAGGGAGAGTGCTGCCATTGTTTGTAATCTGAAATCTTCATCACAGCCAAAGCAGTTAACAAGGGTCCAGACATCTGGAGAGGACTCACAGCTTTGAGCCACCCCAAAATGATCCTGGGTTAAAAGTATTAATACTCATTCCTCTGTCCTCTGTCCAGAGAGCTGGATTTATAGATTAGACTGAGGTGTTCTTAGCACCATGACACATATTTTTAAATCATTTTCTTAGACAGTTTGTCCTAGTTCCGGTTACTATTGCTGTGATGGAACACAATGACCAAACAACTCGGGGAAGAGAGGGTTTATTTCAGCTTACTTCCATGTATCAGTCCATCTCTGAGGAATGTCAGGGCAGGAGCCTGGAGGCAGGAGCTGATGCAGAGGCCATGAAGGGTTTTCTTACTGGCTTGCTCCTAGTTCCTTGTGAAGCTTGCCTTCTTATAGAACCTAAGACTACCAGCCCAGGGATGGTACCATCCCTAATTAATTAAGAAAAGTCCGAGCTGATGAAGGCATTTTCTCAATTGAGGTCTTCTCCTTTTAGATGACTCTAGCTTGTGTCAAGTTCATATAAAACCATCTACACAATGGAATATTACTCAGCTATCAAAAACAATGACTTTATGAAATTCATAGGCAAATGGATGGAACTGGAAAAGATCATCCTGAGTGAGGTAACCCAATCACAGAAAAACACACATGGTATGCATTCATTGATAAGTGATATTAGTCCAAATGCTCGAATTACCTTAAATGTACAGAACACATGAAACTCAAGAAGGATGACCAAAATGAGGATGTTTCACACTTTCTTTAAAAGGGGAACAAGAATACCCTTGGGAGGGGATAGGGAGGCAAACTTTAGAACAGAGACTGAAGAAACACCCATTCAGGACCTGTCCCACATGTGGCCCATACATATACAGCCACCAAACTAGATAAGATGGATGAAGCAAAGAAGTGCAGGCTGACAGGAACTGGATGTAGATCTGTCCTGAGAGACACACCCAGAATACAGCAAATACATAGGCAAATGCCAGCAGCAAACCACTGAACTGAGAATAGGACCCCCGTTGAAGGAATCAGAGAAATGGGCTGAAAGAGCTTGAAGGGGCTTGAGACCCCATATGAACAACAATGCCAACCAACCAGAGCTTCCAGGGACTAAGCCACCACTATACAGGGGCTGACTCTGGGCTCCAACTGCATAGGTAGCAATGAATGCCTAATAAGGGCACCAGCGGAAGGGGAAGCCCTTGGTCCTGTCAAGACTGAACCCCCAGTGAATGGGATTGTTGGGGGGAGGGGAGTAATAAGGGGAGGATGGGGAGGGGAACACCCATATAGAAGGGGGAGGGAAAGGGGTTAGGGGGATGTTGGCCTGGAAACAGGGAAAGGGAATAACAATTGTAATGTAAATAGGAAATACCCAATATGGTATGGAGAAAAAAACTAGCTAGCATATTTTTATCATTTGCATTTGTATATTTTAAACCTTTTTTGTTTAATCTTTTACCTGGAGACATAAGTGGTTTGTTACTAAGAACAGTCATTGTAAATTCAAGTTTCTTTAAATAAAAGAATAGTTAAAAGTTACACTGAAACCTGCTCATCTTTTAATGTGAAGTCTGTCAGCAAGGCGAACCTGTGGGTGAGTTTGTACTTTTTACCAGGTGACCCAGTAGCTCAAAAAAGCAAGGCCTGGTTTTCATATATGAAAAGGACTGACCAAACAGCTGCCATTAAACTTTTAATAAGGCTACACTTATTCGTCAACACCATCCGAGATCTGAGAAGGATGAATTAGAACAGAAAGTATAAACCCAATGACCTTTGTTCGACTAAGTGACAGAGACTTAACTGTCTACCTGGATGGTTACCATAGGTTTCTCCACGGAGATCCTGATGGTTTTATTGGAGGCAAAGTAGCAAAAGCCTCCAACATCCATAGAGATGGCATTGACTCTTTCATTGCCATACAGGGCAGCATTGGCCTTCTGCTGCTGAACCCAGTAGATCTGAGAGAATTTCCTGTGGGTGAGGAACTTGGGAGACCTTAGCAAGGCAAAGAGGGGTAAGTCAATTCTCCAGTGTCCTGCTTGTCCACAGTTTAGTCAGGGTCCTGGGAGTGAGCAAGGCTTGGGGCAGGTTTTCCCAGTGGTTAGCATTACAATCTAGGTGGAGTTGTCATCTTTAGAGAAGGCTGTGACATTTTGTCTATCATGGGAAGCCTCTTTAATTAAATAATTTAAAACACTATATTCAGTAGAACTTCGAAGAGTTCTGAGGGCCATCTATTAAGTATATCTGTTTTAAAATAAACTTTTCTTGTTTTTAGTTTCCTGCTTCAGGCTTAACCTTGAAAACACACACAGAAAGGTAAAAAGCTTGCCCCTGTAAATAAATTACGTTTGTACTTAGTATGCCTACAAGCAAAGTCCTAAGCACATTAAAGAATTTGATCTTTACAGTTTACTAGTAGCTTTTAGTAAGATTAGGATTTTTACAGTTTTATCCCTATTAAGTTTGAGCCTTAAAAAACACATTTCTTGAGTTGAAGTTCTGTTAGTGTCACAACAAAACTTTACATTTTAAGTGTGGGTTTCAGAGAGATCGGGAACCTTATTTTCTCTATCCTTTCATATTGTACGTTATGGAATGTAAGGTTCAGTTTATATACGTAACTGGAGTTTAACAAAGGTATTAAAGACATAAAGACAACATACATTTTCAGGTCAGTTTCTGCAGCCCTAAAACGGCCTCAGGTAGGGAGAAGAGGTCTATAGGTTTTTTTTACCAGACTCTTGGGCCATTGTCTTGCTCAGAGGAGAAAGAGCTCAGTTTCTGGTGCTTATGACTGTGGCTCTAACTCTTTAGCTTCTCATCTTGCCCCTCACATGTCATCCTTTCTCATCCCAGGTCATTCACCCATTACCTTGAACTTTTGTTATCCTATATCTATGACAATTTCTGCCATCTTAGGCTAACCCCAGAGGATTCCATCTCATGACATCAAACCTCTGATGGTCATTTCAAAGTTTTATGTAAGATATATAAAGGCTGGCCTTGAACTTATGAAGATCCGCCTGCCTCTGCCTCCCATGTGCTGGGATTAAAGGTATGTGCCACCACTACCAGGCACCTAAGTTATATTTTCAATCAGAAGACCCATCTAGGGATGCTGGTCTCCGATAGTGACTGTCAGGACAGAGTCAAAACCTGGCCAGAGGCCAGGAGGTGACCTAGGCTGATTTAGTCCATGACATAGTTTCTTTCATCTCCTTTCTTACTTAATTCTGCTTCTGGCAGTATTTTCTGCCTGGGCCTGTTAAAATGGATTCCTCAGGTCTGGTTATCTGGATCTTGAGCTGATGTATTATTCTCTTAGCTCAGGTGTGTATTCTAGAAATGGTAATATTACTGGAAGAATCTTTGCAGATATAAAAGCAGTGATGTTTGCAGATAGGAGATTTTGAGGATATTCAAGGACAATCATTTTGGTTCAGTCTATGACATTGTTTTGAGACAAAGCTGATACCCAGAAGACCTGTTATTTAGTCTTAGAAAAAAAAAGCAAAGTTACTGAGCATAGCAAACAAAGCCTTATAATTGTTGCCTCGATTGAGGAATAAAAATTATTAAAGGTCTTATTTACATCTCACTCAGGCATCATATTAAAGGACACTACAAAGATAAGTGCTTATATTTCCCCAACTACAAGGTTTTTATTTTTAATTATTGTATATAAATGCATGTAGGTGAAGCCTTAATATATTATTTATCAAACATGTTATCTTTATATTCTATTTTTCATTAGTCTTGTTTTTATTCTTGGGATAAGAATTAACATCCTTCTTAATCCAGAATATCCTGGAGTGTTGTGGTTTGCCCTGAAGTTATCTGTATTTTGATGCTAATTCCACTGCCAGGAGGACAGCTGCCTAGTCTTATACTCAGAACTCAGGTGACTTCTCCAGAGCCACCTCCCCATTGAATTTGTAAAGTACAGGTGAGGGGCAGGTACAGGATAGAAGGAGGCCTGTCATTGGAGGAGAAGGAAGGGTGGGCGGGAGAGAAGTTTGAAGGAAGAGGAGGAGACTAGAAGAGAAAGGAGACTGGAGAGAGGAGAGGGTGAGAAGCCATGGCAGGTGATGTTAAGATTCTGCTCTGTGTATTTACAGGTTGTTATTAATGTTTCTAAGGGATGGATGGTACCAGGCTTTGTATTTTTAAGTGGGCAATTATATCTTTATATCTTATCAATTGGATCTAAAAAATAAATAAATAAATAAATAAAGCATAGTTGTCTTTCACCCTGCTTCCCCTGTTTCTTTGTTTGAATTCGGGAAACACATTCCAGCCGCACATTTTCCTACACTCAAACCGTCACTTAAAAGAACACACAACACAATAATCTTTGACCCAATTGATAAGATACAATTGCCCACTGAGATATCCTTAGGGGTAGGGGGTAGGACGAATGAAGCAAATGCTGTAGCTGATGTGTCCTGACTGGACCCAGCTGAAAGTCCTTGAGACCAGGATTCCAAGTAGGCACACTCTGCAAAATACAACTCTCAAGACAAAAGTTTAGAATAATCAAGATATCTTTTTGTTTGATTCTCCTGAATCTAATTTTCAGGCGGTCTACCTCGATCAAATCTGATCAGTATGACTCTGTGAGGTTTCCAGAACCTAATCACACTTTTTAAAAACACAAAGACAAAATCTTTATCCCAAAATACTGTGTTCCTTAGTCTGTAACCAGAAAAGCTTGTATCTTGCACTCTCTCCCAGAGTAATAATATAACCATAAAACTCAAAGTCATACCTATTATGAAGTAAGCTAAACAATGAGCCTGATCGGCTTTTTTACTTTGTGATATCAGGAAATTAACCCGAAATTCCCGTGGAGCCCACGTTAAGAGACTTCGAGCTTCCTGTTGTGGTAAATATCAAAGTAACCACAAACCCTCACTAGCCAGCATCAATGAGCCATATAGCCTTTAGCGGGGTAATTCATAAAACAAACCAAATACTTTCTATCAATTCCAATATCAATGAGCAACATATCAAACCAGGACTTTAGCCCAAAATATCTCAATTTGTTAAGCTCTCTACCCAGAGCCACAGATTTTTATTTAACCTTAATAACTTCTATAATATATGTCTGCATTTACTCTCCCTGGTGTTACAGACATTTATCACAACTCTCTACTTGGAGTTAGTGACCAATTTTTCCTTAAGTTCCGAACCATAGATGAAAATCACCAAGTGATTCAGGTAATCTCTTTATTCTCTTCTTTCTAAAAACAAACTCAATCACCTTTCAATAATACCTGTAATTAAGAAGTACTTGTCTAACTAGGATTTCGACCCAAAATTCCCGTGGAGCCCACGTTAAAAAGAATATGAGTATCCTGAAAGACTTTCTAAACAACTTTCTTTAAAAAGCAGCTTTTAATCTCTAACTCTCTGAGCTGCCATTATTTATCACACAGCAGGGGACCTACAGCCTGCCAGCCCAGGCGGCTTCCCAGTTTCTTTGTTTGAATTTCCTCGATTAAGATATCACATGACTTAACATGGCACCAGCCTCTTTAATTGATGGTCATCTTAACCAAGATGGTGGCGAAGTGTCAGGGTTCTTATTTAAAAACATCTATTTTTTTTAATGCAGTAAACAACTTTATTCAGAGTGTCAGACAACTTATACTCCGAGGGTTAAGAAGAATCACGCAAGTAAAGTGTACAATGACAAGGACGAGCCGCAGGTGGCAAACCCATGTTTGTCCACAGAGGCAGCAAGCGAGTCACACTAGCCAGCTGTAATGAGTAATGCAAAGTCAACTCACTCCTATCCGCTATACCTGGGAGTATCAGGAAAACACTCCCATAATAAGTCCATGTTTTGAGGAAACTGAGACCACAAGACTCTTCTCTTGTTTTCCTGAAGTTTTCTCGAAAGCTCTCAGAATTCTCATGACTCCCTTCATGGACTGTGTGCTGATATCTCCCCCCTCCTCAGTTTTTATTGAACATATTTTTTCATACAATGTATCCTGATTACAGTTTCCCATCCCTCTACTCCTCCCATTTGCTCCCTGCTTTCTCTCCCCTCTGGATCCACTCCCTGCCTCTCATTAGAAAACAAGAGGCTTCTAAGAGATAAAACCAAACATGAAAAGATAAAATAGAGTCAGATAAAGCAAAAGTTATCATTTTGAAGACAAACAAAGTCACCTAGCAGAAGGAAGAGAATCCCAAGAGCATGCACAAGAATCAGAGACCCGCTTGTTCTCAGACCCAGGAGACCCATACAAAGACTAAGACAAAAGCTCTAATGCTATGCAGAGGACCTGGTGCAGACCCGTGCTGTTCCCGGGCTTGCTGCTTCAGGCCCTGGGAGCTCAAATGCGCTTTGCCTAGTTGATTCAGAGGACTTGTTCTCCAGTGTCCTCCATTCCCTCTGGTTCTTGCTCTCTTTTCACCTCCTCTTTTGTGGGGTTCCCTCGGCTCCGAGGGAAAAGGATTTGATGGGGACATCCCGTTTAGAGATTCGTGTTCCCAGGACTCCCTAAGTAATGTCTAGATGGGTCTCCGCATCTGTCTCCATCTGCTGCAGAAGGAAGCTTCTCTGATGACTGGATAAGCACTGGTCTATGAGCAGACCTGAATATCACTGGGAGTCATTTTATTAATACATCTACTTTTAAGTCCAGTAGTGACTGGCTTTACCCTAGGTCTCTGGCCTATCTAGTTTCTGGTTCTTGCTTACCCAAGTGTCAGGTACAGGTTCTGTCTTGTGGAATGGGCTTTAAGTCAAATCAGATGTGGTTTGGCTGCTCCCAAAAGTCTCCCAAAGTCTGTGCTATCATTGCCCTAGCATATCTTGAGGGCAGGACAGACTCTAATGAAAGAGTCAGAATGGGAAAATTCCCACCTCACACCTTCCAGCACAAGGACCCCCCCCTTCCAGGAAGAAGAAACTGGTTTAGTTCCTGGAACAGCTACAAGACAAACTGTCACACAAAGCTACCCGTGGCTTCCAACTGACCCTGCCTTGGGAAAGTCTTGAACAGTACACTGAGTCCCATCTGAAAGTTGTTTTGCTCCACCAAATTGTGCAAATTCTGCCCCAATTGTTTGCGAGGTATATAACTCCCTGTTAGAATCTGCTCAGGGTTGTCTCCCCTTGAAGTGTGAAGATCCCGGCATGTCAGAATGATTAAGCTCCTCTTGCTTTTATATCCATCGCCGCCGCTGTGAATCTCATTCAAGAGATCCTGGAAGGGGTTTGGGGATTTGGCTCAGTGGTAGAGCACAAGGCCCTGGGTTCGGTCCCCACCTCCGAAAAAAAAGAATAGGAAGAAAAAAAAAGAAAAAGAGGTCCTGGAAGAGGTTCAATTCGGACCTCACAGTAGGTCAAAGGTTTTTGTGGCTGAATTGGTGTTTATATTTCTCTTTTAGTGCCTGCTGAGCATTTTCCAACACCAGTGACGCTAGAACGTAGAGGACCAACTTCTCCATGCTCAATTAGTTGTGTGGGTGTTGTCTCAGCAATAGGTCCCCACTGTCAACTTGCAGATAGTAACCCACTGTCTTAGCAAAAGCCTGGGTTGTTTAGGGATCTCCATAGGATCCCCTTGGCCAACAATTCAGCTAAATGTAACCTGGTCCTGATACTGAAGACCCACAGTAACGAGAGGTGTCCAGTTGAAACTCTGCATCCCTACTCTTAGGAGACCTCGTGACAGTCACTTTCGTATACTGTAGAATGGTTGCACTGCACTAGATTGACATATCACCTTCAAATGCTCAGTTCCAGCTGTCTCTGCTTTTTCTCCCTCTACCTCCCTCTCCCCTATCTCCCCTCCCACTTCCCGCCCGATCCTCCCATTCCTTTCCCCACCCAGTTCATCTGCAAAATCTATTCCACTTCCTCCTCTCAGGAGTATCCATGTGTTCCCCAAGGCCCTTCCTTCATATCCAACCTCTCTTAGTCTATGGATCATAAATTGGTTATCATTTACTTAACAGCTAATATCCACATATAAGTGAATACATACCATATTTATCTTTCTGGGGTCAGGGTTACCTCACTTGGGATTTTTTTTTTTTTTTTTTAGTTCCATCTATTTACCTACAACTTTCATGATGTCTTTTTTTTAATAGCTGAGTAATACGCCACTGTATAAATGTATCAAATGTTCTTTATCTATTCTTATGTTGAGGGACATCTAGGTTGTTTCCAGCTTCTGGCTATTACAAATAGAGCAGCAATGAACATGGTTGAGCAAGTGTCCTTATGGTAGGATAGTGTGTCCTTTGGGTATATGTCCAAGAGTGGAATAGGTGAATCTTGAGGCACATTGATTCCCTTTCTGAGGAACAACCATATTGATTTCCACTGTGGCTATACAAATCTGCACTCCTACCAGCAATGGAAGAGTTATCCTTATTCCACATCTTTGCTAGCACCACTTGTCTCTTGTGTCGTTGATCTTAGCCATTCTAACAGGTCTAATATGGAATCTTAGAGTAGTTTTGATTTGCATTTCCCCAGTGGCTAAGGATAGTGAACATTTCTTAAATGAGAAGTATCTATTTTCAAACAGGAGTTCGTCCCAGTTGCATATGCAGTATGATGTAGTAAGTTAAGATTACCTATGCAATCTTTTCAATTATCAACCTTTTGTTGTTAGTTTTAAGCTATCTTTTTAACCTACAGTTTTTGCAAGTTTATTAACCAAACCCAAAGAACTTAAAAATCTTGAGGTATAGAAAGTTTACATAACAGACTTACAAATCTTAAGATAAAGTGTATACTTTAGAAAACATTTTATATTTAAATAAAGCCAAAAAAAAAAAAAAAGACAATAATCCCCATTGGGAATTGTGCTTTCGTAGCTATTTTGTTTTTCCTTTCTCTGTCATAGGTTAGGTGTCCATAGCACAACTACAGAGCCAGCTTTTAATAAAGTAGACCAGCATACATAAAACAATGCTTTATACATACATAAAAACAATCCACACCTAAAAGACAGTCATGGACCAGGGGCTGGCCCCCAATGAGGTGGAAGGGCATAAGGCCAACAGCAGTCGGGTTTTTGTGCCTTTGGGATGGCATACTGGGAGTACCCGCCTTGCTCCAGCTTGGTGGTACAGAGCTGGTAGCAGGCAGAATTACAGAGAGAGCCTTGGCTAGAAATAGAGGACCCTGAAGGAGGGAGCTATGAACTAGCAGGGAGCATGCCCTGTAGTTGAGCTTGCTCTTTTATTCTCCCCAAGCTTGCTTGGTTGGGCTCCCAAGTCTGCAACAATAGGTTCACCAGAAAACAGATCATCTAACAGTAACTTACAAAGAAGAGTGTTCATGTAGTCAGAGGAGACCAGACAGACAAGCATACAATGGCTACTTTCACTCACATACTCAATAGTTCCTAACCAAGGGAACAAGAGAATATCTCTTTTTCTGCCCAGAAGCAGATTAATGATGATGTCCCATCCACCTTATGACTTCTCCATATTGTCCAGACTGTAACACAGAACAAAACAACTCACCAATTGATCTGAATTTCAGATGTCTTTGGCTGGCATTTCTAAGTTTCAATTTGCAAATTTGTGACACAGTCTGAACTCCTGACCAGATTCTGTCAAGGCCACCTGGGCTGGCTCCCATCTGAGGCCTTTTTCTGGGCTAGTGAATTAATTTGTAGCAGCCAAAGACTTAGACGTCAAAGTCCACCAGGGCTTCTCCCAGTTGCAGGTTCCCTAGGCTCCTAAGTCTTGGGATTTCTCCTGAACCCCTGGCCCTGAGTCTGGGGTCTCCTAGGGATCTTACTGGGGCCTCAAAAATGTTACAGAGGTTGAAACAGACTGCCAGAGAAAGAACCCCAAACAAAACAAAATAAAATTTAAATGTAAAAGATTTAAATTTAAGCAAGTTTGTTTTACTTACAGCAACATTGTGACAAACAGCCTTCTTTGCCATTCTGAGAACTGCTGCAAAAGGGGAAAGGCAGTGGCTAGAGTTGTTAAAGGGGCAACCACATTGACTCAACTCAGGGGAGTTTTGTTACCAGAGTCATTATCATGGTTCTTTCCTGAGCAAGCAGTGGTAAGTTGTGATAGTTGACATTACATTTAAGGTTTTAGTGACTATGCTTAAGACTATATAGATATATAGATATATAGCCTCTAGCATGTAAGCCCCCAGCTTTTACAGGTTGTATCTTATTGGCTTGCTTCCCCTTTTTCCCGACATTGAAGACTCTTCTTAAATTGACTGATTTTAACAAATTTCTTGCAAGATAATATAGGTCATAATACTAATTACTATTTCTGCTTTTTTGCAGTCAAACTTATTTACTCTGCTCCAAAAAACAATTACAAGATCCAAAATTGTAACTTTGTGGGGTTTTTGCCATTATAAACCCTGTGCTGATATGGCTAGACGCTGCTTCTTGAGTCTTGGGGGGCGCTCTCCTCTTAGTCAGTCCTGATACCTTATTAAAGTTTATTCATGTCATGGTGAATCTCTGAGTGGCCCCCAGACCCATATCAAAATGAGATTACAGAAGCAGAATGAGCATCTGGTTACTATTTTAGATAGCAGTTACACAATAAGGGGAAATGACACAGGTGCCTCTGACATCAGTGTCCTCTTTAAATTGCTGTCAAAACTCAGCTGCTGATGGGGTTGACCTTGGGTTAATGACCTAAACATCCATGGTTAACAGTTCTTAGGCTAAGCATAAAGTCCTGCTGACTCTCTGGTCTGTCTGTCTTTCTTTCCTTCCTTCCTCTCTCTTTTTCTTTCTTCCACAGTAACTTAGTTTCTAACCATGATCATGAAAGTGGCAAACAGCTGCCGAGGAGAGGAGATTCTTCCATTAAACTGATTATAATAGGGAGCTTAAGGAATCCAGCTTCTATGAGCTGTCACCCATGTTATGGTGAGCATTTTGATAACAGCTGCTTTTGAGTCACCCACACTCTTCTATGTAAACCCTCAACCATGTCCCCGTAAGTAACCCCAATAAACTCATTAGTATGTCAAATTAAACTTAAGTACAATCATTGGGGGGTGTTTTTTAGGGATACCCTGTCTGAGGTACACTGATGTACCTCATTGCTCTCATTTCTTCAGGAAACATGTAAGATGTGGCTTTCTGGTGGGGGGTGCTCATGGTGTAAGGAAAAGGATATACTTTTTTTTTTTTTTTTAAAGCACAGCCTCAAGTAGTCCAGGCTGGAACTTTTGATACAGGAGGAATAGGAAGACCTTGAATGATCCTCCTGTCTCTACTTTCTAAGTGCTGGAATTACAGGTTTGTGCCAACATTCCTACATTTTTATGGCACTGGAGATGAAATCCAAGGCAAGCATTCTACTAAATGCACCTACAGCCCAGCTCTGAGAATCCCATGGTCACATGCTGTTTTCTGAAACTCTCCAGAACGGTTTAATCTCTACTCTATACCTCTTCCCTTTACTGATTTTGCAGTCTTACAGGACACACACACACACACACACACACACACACACACACACACACACACAATTATGTCAAATGTCTTCATTTACCAAATGGCAAGGATGGTATCTATCAAATCCGGTTGATTCATTGATAATCGACGGTTGCCATGCATGTGGACGTTTGCTAATGGTTCGGTGCCAGGTCCATGTTAGTATCATTCCTGCTATTTTGTCATCTAAAAGGAGGAGGTAAGGGAGAAACTGAAGACATTGCCCGCATTTGCATAGTGCGTCGCCATCCATCAGTTCAGCAGGACAGGAGGCGCTGGAGGAAAATGCTCAAGAGAATGAAAGATGTACAAGCCAAGGAAGAAATACAAGACAGAAAGTCATCAATTAGGAGTACATCCCAGCTGCTTCTAGGAATAATAAACTGTCAGACTTTTCCATTAAGTGAAGTAAGACAGGGTTACAGTGAGAATCTGTAAAAACACATGTTGAATAATTCAACCAAGCAAGTAGCAGCAGCATTCACTGTAGATTAGAAACCTTCTCCAGAACCCATCCGGGCACGCGACACAGACGACACAGATTTAAAAACTGTTACATTTTTACCTGCAGATAAACCTAAGGTTAAAATATAATATTTTCTATAAATTCAGTCAGTTTAAACTTACAGAGAAGCATATGGCCATTAAACTCGACTGTTTGAAAAACTGCTAGGACGTTTAACCATCCCACTGGTGCAATGATATTTGGGCATGTAATGTGACCTCTTGGCGCATGCTTTTCTTCTGGAGTTTGTAGGTAATGGTGGTTTATTTGTTTTGCCTCTGCGAACTAAGCAAAAATCCCGTCTTTAAGCCTCATTAAGTCTCAGAAAGATCCCTACAAATCTAGGAACCAGGTTCCAAGTTGTGGCAGAGTGACAGTGACTTGGTTTCTTCCCTATGATAGCTCATAGAGTCTCAGAAAAGTGAGCCTCACAGTTACGACAGGTCAATTCAGTATGGGGAAAGGCTCACAAACAATGGCTAGCATTAGAGTTAAAATGTAGAGATTTGTGCCACAGTTTTAAGTTATTTAAATCTGGCAAATCTGATACCAAAGTCTCTATCCCCCTGAAAAGTCCCTTGGTTGAACATACGGTAGAATCTGCCCCTTGGTTGTGTTGTGGTGATGATACTGAACTCCCCCTCCTGAGAGAGCATCTACTCGTCTGTTTTTGGAGTGCAGAGAGAGGTCATAACTTGCTTGGATACATAAAATGTTGTACATATGACCTTGTGTGATTCCAATGGCTATGGCTTAAGAAGTTCAATTACTTTTGCCTGTCCTCCTGGCTGTGGCCATAGTCAGGTAACTTAACCCACTGGAGGATGGAAGGCTAACACTGTTCATAGCGGTGTGCGTGAGGCCACCCTGCCACCCGTGACCTTTAGCTCAGCTGATTCCTCAGTGGAGGGAACTACTACATGGCACATTGCTGGGGTGCGTGAATTAGTTTAATGGGAAATGCCCTCTTTAGCTCACACTTTTGGGATTCCTATGTATGATCAACTGGTCCCATTTCTTTGGTCAGGGAAGCACATCATTACAATGTGGAAGAGAAAGACCATTCACATCATGACTTGGAAAAAACCCACTATTAGCACAAGTGAATACCAGGCCTTTAATATACATGACAGATCCAAACCATAGCAGAAACAAAACCTAAAAATTTACTATCCAGTCCCTTAGAAATAAACTTCTCCACCCCTAGAATGTAATTTTGTTGAATGAGCCCAGACAAACCCAAATTACCCAAACAACTCTCAGAATGGAAAAGTACGAGGTGATGAGATGATGATGATGATGATGATGATGATGATGATGATGATATAGTCCTAGGAACTAAATCTAGGACCTTTATGCCTGCCTGTTGACCAATGAAACTTTCTGGGGAGAGGAAACACTCGCCTTCTCACCCCAGATAGCGATTTCACTACAGACCAAAGCACACTTTCCACCAAAATCCAACCTGGTGAATCAATGGGTTTTATTGGGGTTACTTACAGGAGCAGAAATGATTCAGAGCTACATCTCCTAGGTTCATCCCAGGATGGGTGACAGCTCACAAAAGCCAGGAACCTAGAGTACACTGCACAGCCTGCTCAATAAATAGGTTGGAGAGTCTCCTTTCCAGACAACTCTGGGCTAATCCTCCTCTAGGCAGCTCAGCTGCTGTCTTTTTCTTCACAGGTCTGGTCTTGGTCTTCCTTGCCACTGGGGTTGTTTGAAAGTCTTTGCAGTTCAACTTTCCTCCATCTGAGGAAACTCTTGACCTTTGTAGATTACTCAGGCGGGGAGGGGGGAGGGCAGGGGCTAGTGAATCTACTCAGTTTCAGGGGCTGCCTAAAGATATGTTGTTTACCTTCCTGCAGGATGGGAGGTTTCAACCTGGAAGGAAACTGTTACACAACAGGCAAATACTCTACTACTGAACTATATCAGATTAAATTAATATTTGATAGGCAACTACACTTTGGGGTGGCTTGTTCTGCAGCATAAGTAGCTGAGTCCCTCACTAATAGATGCTATATGAGCGACAACCACAAACACTGCTATGCCCACAACTGCAAGAGATCACATCTTAAAAGCTTGCGAAAGTGTTCTCACATGTTTCATTTGAGATCTTAATTCACCTGATCTTAAGTCCCTGAGTGTTTGCATTCTAGAGAGTTCTGGAAGCGAGCATATGTACTTACTAGTTATCCAAAGATCATTAAAAAACAGTTTAGAAAGAGGTGTTGTAAGTTTCCTAAAATTAAAAAGTAAAGACCTAGAGTTAATATCCTCAGGTCAAACACTGAGGTCTATCCTTTTCCTCAGTAGATTAATCTTTTACAGTGGAGCCTGGAGCCTGCTTACATTGTCATTAATAGACCACTCCTCCATGAAGTGAGCTGTCAACCCAGGTGGGTGAGGAATGGCTGTGATAAATGCATGGCAGGGTAGCCACCATTTTACCCTCTGCAATGGGCACCTATGGAGGTCAGAACTAAGAAAACAATCATGGTTATGATTTGGATCTGAATATTTACACAATGCCAACTAAGCCCTGGATTCCACTACCTGTAATTAAACTTAGTTTTCTTGTATTATTGTATTGCTACTTGTATACCTGCTGCAACTTTCAATTCATCCTTGTTTTCAGAACACTTTATTGTATCTGCTTTCCGAATTGTACCCCAGTCCTAGCCTCATCTTCTGGTGAGTGTGCTTTTACTCAGCCCCTTCGATTTGGACATGGATAGTCTTGTACTTGCTTCTGAATAATAGAATGTGCTACAGATTTTGACATGACTTGCATGAGCATGTGTTTGTATACAGGGGTGTGTGTGTGTGTGTGTGTGTGTGTGTGTGTGTGTGTGTGTTACTTGGGCACTGTCCACCTTGAGGTTTTTTGTTTTGTTTTGCTTTTTTATTTTTATTTTTGAAGCAGGGTCACTTGCTGGCCTGGAACTCACCAAATAGGTTAAACCATTTAGTCAGCAAGCCTCAGGGTTCTGCCAGTCTCTGTTTCCCTAGTTTGGGGATTTAAAGCATTTTTTCCAATGTGAGACAGGGGATCGGTCCCCTGGCTTGTACAGTGCGTTTCCCAGCTGAGCCATCTTCCTGTAGGCACATGACTCTTGGCTAGCTTTTCCCTTTTATCTTGTCTTGGACATGTAGTTCAGATCAACTGTCAATCTGCTTGCACAAGAGAAAACCACCAATATCATCCACTGATTTGGACTGAAAACCTGTTTTCTTTTGAGAGGAAGGTTTACATTGCCACCTGTGTCTGTGGAATCTTTTTGAGCGTTTCCTTGTAGGAGGGAGATGGCCATAGCAAACTTGCAGAACTCTTACTTGGCAGAATCTGAGCTTTTGAACTGATGTGTTCATACCCATTTAAGTATTTCTGACGTAAGTTGGAGCCCAGAAGATTGGAGTCAAAGATTACTTAGTTTTGATTTCTCTCCACTATTGAAATGTATATGGGAAACTTGACCTTATATGCCTTTGTTAACATACCCAGATTTTGTCAAATCTTAGAACATACATCATAAGACCCTGCAGAACATCACTGTTTTTAGTAGAAGTATTCATACTCTCAGGAAACCCAAACTGCACAAAACACAGAGCTCAGGGACTCTGAGTAAAGCTGGCATCCAACTTAATTCTGCTCTATCTACTACTTGGCTGTCTGAGGTTATGGTGCCAGACAATCTAGGGGGTAATCATATTACATATCTAGGTACATGGGCTTGTTTTCAAAGTCTCGTGATTGATGTCACAATTTCTTGTACTGAAAACTCACAGTACCAGATGCAGAGGGACAACTGATCAAAAATTAGTCTATTAATGTCAGCAGACTTTCAATGGTGTGACACTGTTCTGCTTGTTGGGACACTCCTATGATATCCCCCTACCCTGACACTTCCACAGAAAGTCTCGCTAAGAGAAATTACCCTGCGAGTGATTGAATCTTTTTTTTTCTTTCTTTCGGAGCTGGGGACCGAACCCAGGGCTCTACCACTGAGCTAAATCCCCAACCCCTGAGTGATGGAATCTTAAAGGACTTTGTCTTATTCACTGATTTGGCTCCAGTGCCTCTGGCATCGTCTTGTGTAAACGATACTCTTGACAACTGGTTTTCATGTTAAAGGCTGGTCACATGAGCTTATCTAAAGGACATGCTACCACTGGCTCCATTTGACAATCTTGGGAGTGCTATTGCCTTATCTACTCATTGGTCTTTAGTACTCTCTGTTCTCGAAGGAATTTAAAATACACTCCTCCAAAGAATTTTCAAAATCTTCATTTGACATATTACCTATTAACCACTGAAGAGAGACACTCTCCCTCTTTGTTTATAATGGAACAGTTTGGAAGAACACCTCTCCTTACTTCCATGGTATTAGCTTTGGGACAACTGAGATTGTGTTTAAGAATTTAATAGTCTCCCCCAGGGGAAACAACACTTAGAGCTCTATGGAATGTGTGAAGGAGTCCTACCATCACACCAAGCTTCTGGTTCAAGAAGCTCCCACTTAAATTACAGAGCTAAAGAGAAATTAAATCATTTGCTGGGAGGGCAAAAACATCAGACAAACAGAACTGGGTAACTTCCAAAAGTCCTGCCCTGAAAACGGGTTGTACTGCACCTATATAATTCTACAGGGACTCAAAGGGACAATATTCCAATCCTGATAAGCTCAACTTTCTAGGAAAGCAGTAGGACTTTCTTCCGTGAGCATGGTGATACTGTAGAACTCTAGTTTTTCGAAATCGATAATGCTGACCCGGCTGTGTCGAAGACGCAATCGGAAGCGTCTAGAACCGGTGGGAAAGCAATTCTTGTGAATTGTTAAAATTGTTAAAAAGTCGTTGAAATTTAGATGCATGTATTTGTTTCCTTTTCACTGGAGTGAGGCCAATCTGTTCACGGTTCTAAAGCCAAGAGACCAGCATGAGTCTTTGTTTTCGGATGACACTTTGTTTCCAGGGGCCTTTGGACTGAAAACAGGAAACTTTATTTTTGAATGGAACCACCTCCACCCACGTTCCCGGGATAAACAGAGCCAGTGTGGCAACACCCAGGGCCTCCCCCCCCCCCCCAGAGAGGCACCATTTGGGTGGAGATGACTCAGAGTGGAGTTGACCAAGTGTTCATAGCAATGGGCTGTTTCTAGAGTCAGTTAGGGGCGTTGGGTGGGGTGGGGGTGGTGTGGGGGCAGGGTACCAGGACTCCCGGGAGCCTCTGGTCCTCATACATCAAAGCTTTCCTTCCCTGCACTCCTGGAATGAGAACCAGCCTCTGAGAATGCCAAGGCTTCCTCCTTTCCCAGTCATCCCTGGGGTGAAATCTGTTGGCTACACATTTAGGTAGCTCGCCCGAAGACGGGAAGACGGCACAAGGCAAAAGCCGGAGTCGGAGTCTTACGCGAAACCTGCGACGGTGATGCTGGCGCCCGGGGCAGTGGCTGGCAACTGTAACAGCGCTGGGCTGTGGGCGCTGGGACCCCGCGCGCGCCTGCGTGGCGTGCGTGCGGTTGCGGGAGCCTGTGTTCGCGCGCAGGAAGCGAACGCGGGCCGCACCGCTGCGGGTGCCACTGGCGCGCGGGAGGTGAGTGTGGAGCGGGCGGGCGTTGCGGTGAGACGGTTGGGTGGCGGCCGAGCACCCCTCTCGTGGCGCAGCCTTCTAGGTTCGTGGGTCCGGGCTCCGAAGCCCCGGGTGCGGCTCACGCCTCTGTGGAGCGCGCCGCCTAGGAGCTGCCACGCCCTGGGCTCTGGCCTCCCCAGCTGGTCTCAGCTGGTTCTTGAGGCTCGGGACAAGGGACCCGAGAGTCTGGACTACTTGGGGGAGCGTCCTATGCGCGGACGCAGGAATCCATCCTGCCCTGCCTCCGGGGCTGTAAGTCTAGTGGGTGGCCAGGTTGTCCTCGCGGCCGAGGAGAAGCGGAGAATACGGTCCGCAAACCCGTGGACCTGCAGCAGGCCCGGAGGGAGGAACACACATTCCAGGCAGGAAAGGGCCTGCGGTCCTCAGGGTAGGAGAGAGCTTCATGGGGGAGGGATGGTCAGGAGGCTGGCCTCGGGGAAGGGAATAGGAGATTTGGAAGGAAGGAGGAGCTAAAGATTAAGGCTACATAGTGAGAGGTCTGAGTGAACGTACAAAGCATTGTAAAGGAAATATTAGATGGAGGGAGCCTCGCTATTTCAGGTTGGAAAGGATGCTGTCAGCTGCAGCATGGAGAGCTGTATTTGGTGTTTGTGACTTAAGGACTAAAAAGGCAGGCATTGCTTTTTGACCTAAGTAGACCATATTTTTTTCCACATTCCCAGCCTTTAGGAGAAGCGGCTTGCTTTGTTAGGAAACGCTACTGCCAAGGAAGGAATTGCCCAACCGTTTGTTTTCAGAGGTAGGACGGTTGGAGTTTGCAGCATTCGCCCAGAACAAATTTGTGTTTTAGCTCTGAGTGTTTGAGGCAGAAGCAGGGAGTTTGGGCTCTCTGTAGTGTTGACACCTCATACTGAACTTCCATAACTCTAGGAAGGGACCTCCCTTTTACTGAGAGAAAAGTGTGGCATTTTCTCTTTCACATTGACAGGTTTGTTTATTTAAAATGAATGGCTATAGGAGAACTGCAGCATTAAAAATACTTCATTATCAAGACTGTTCAAATTCAGTTCTTGTTATCAAATAGGACAAGTAGAGAACAGAGAAGAAAGCATCCATGCCTATCCTGAAAGGAAGACCCTGATGATGCATAACTTGTCCTAAAGCAATTTGTCAGGGAGAGATCATTGGTTTTAGCTGTGGTAGCATTAAAGTTATCATATAGTACTTCTTTAAAAAAAAAAAAGTTTTCTAACAAGAATATAGCGTGCAGACAACACACAATACACATACACACTCACAGACAGACACACATATATACACACAGACACACACACACTCACATACACATATACACACACAGACAGGCAGACAGACACACCACAGACACACACTCACAGACAGACAGACACACACATACACACACTCACAGACACACACATACACACACACTCACAGACAGACACACACATACACACACTCATAGACACACACACACACACTCACAGACAGACACACATACACACACTCACAGACAGACACACACACACACACACACACAGACACACACACACACACAGACAGACACACACACACACACACACTCACAGACAGACACACATACACACACTCACAGACAGACACACATACACACACTCACAGACAGACACACACATACACTCACACACACACACACACACAGACAGGCAGACAGACAGACACTCACAGACACAGAGACTCACAGACACAGAGACTCACAGACAGACACACAGACACACACACTCACAGACAGACACACATACACACAGACAGACACACACACACACACACACTCACAGACAGACACACATACACACAGACACACACTCACAGACACACACAGACACACATACACATACATTCGCAGACAGACACACACATACACTCACACACACATATACACACACAGACAGGCAGACAGACACACTCACACACACATACACACACTCACACACACATACACACTCACATGAAATCCTTGAGCTTTGTTGTCTGTGGGGAACCTAGCTGCACACATTTGCTTACAGTTGCCTGTGATTCCATTGTTTTAAAGAAGAATCAAGTAGCCAGATAGAGATATGACTGGCAAAGAAAATATTTACTATCTTGCCTTTTGTGGAAAACAAAACATTTGTCCATCCTTTACACAGAATATAGATAAGATTTTGAGAATTTGAATATACTTTGGGGGTGGGGACAGTGTGCAGGTTCTCTCTAGGTAGTCTTGGTTGTCCTGGAGCTCTACATGTAGACCAGGCTGGCCTCAAACTCACAAAGATCCACCTGCCACCCAAGTGCTGGGATTAAAGGCCTGTGTCCTCATGCCCAACTTGTTGACTACTGCCTTACAAGTTAGAATAAAGATTACCATTGCCTTTAAAGGCATTCATCAGCCTGCAGCCGCCGTCCGTCCCACCATGACAGTAGAGTTTCAGACAGCATCTGCAACTGTATTTGGCTACTGATTTAGTTACAGACTTTAGTTTTGAAATGCAGTTGCCCAGTTTCTTTTTATTGTGTATGCAAGTACATATTTGTGTGTGAGTGCGTGTGTGTACATGTGTGTGTGTGTGTGTGTGTGTGTGTGTAAGTGGATATCTTTATTCCTTGTTTGCTCATCACCTTACTTTTTATTTAAAGATTTACTATTGTGTGTGAGGGCACACACATGTCATAATGTATACACACACACAGACAGACACACATACACACACGCTCACAGACAGACACACACACACTCACAGACAGACAGACACAGACAGACACACATACACACACACTCACAGACACATACATGAAAGTTAGTGGACAGCTGGCAGGAGTCAGTCCTCTCTGTGCACCATGTGGCTTTAGTACATTGAAATCAGACTCTCACAGCTGGTTTGGGGGCAAGCAGCATTACCCAGTGGTCCGTCCCACTGTTTGAGACAGGGTCTCACTGAATCTGAAGCATATCGGTTTGGTTAGACTGATTGGTCAGCAAGCCCCAGAGTTCCTCTTGTATCTACCTCCCCAATGTCGGGATTACAGATGCTGCTGGACCCAGATTTTTGCATGGGTGCTGTAACCAAAACCCAGGTCCTCATGCCTGCACAGCAAGTGTTTTAGCAACTGAGCCATCTTCCCACCTCATCCCCAGGAAAAAATGATGATAGTATTAAGATGGTATTAACTAGTCCTTTATCTTAGTGTAAGCTGTGTTGCTTTGCTAGGCATCTACACAGTCAGAGTACAAGCT
Source organism: Rattus rattus (assembly GCF_011064425.1). NCBI lineage: Eukaryota > Metazoa > Chordata > Mammalia > Rodentia > Muridae > Rattus > Rattus rattus. Next base: position 85,718,225 of record NC_046156.1, read on the forward strand.
CAGTTCCCTACCCTGCACACTGGTTGCTGATTTGGAGGCGTTTGAACTGGGAACCTGTGCAATTTTCTCTTCATGGGTTTCAATCATGAGGTTCAGGTTAAACTTAGAGTCTTTGCCGTGCACTGTGTTGATTTGAGGGTGAGTTTGTCCTCCACATGCTGTCTTAGCCTCTAACACAAGCTGGCACAGGAGATGTGTGAATGGACTAGTGATTGAAAGACCCACAGGTGACAAAGAGCACTGACAGTTAATGACTTAGCCCAATGGAGAAGATAGATGAGAGATCTGGGCTGGTCCTGATGTAGGGCAGAGACGGGAGTGTTAGCTAGATGAAGCTTCATGGGCTTTCAGATGCATTTTGCTGATTGGCGACCTCTTAGTTCCCTTTCCCAGTCTCTCCTGCTCCCTTTCCCACTGGCTGTTGACAGCCACAGAGGGTGTGTACCCTCTCTGCTTCCACTGGCCCCTCCCTATCCAGGAATCTGGAGACTCAGTCACCTTGCTTGGGGGCTAATGGGCGCAGCATTTGATATTGAAAAGCATTGAAAAGGTTCAGGTTCTAGGTCCTTCTATTCCTGGACTGCACATTTTATAGTGTTGCAAACTGTTACTGTATAAATTGCCATAACCACAGACTTTTCTGTAAAGCCCACTTTGCCTTTTAATCTAGAGAGAGAGAGAAAGAAAAGAGAGGAAAAAATAAAGACACCCACCCCCCACAACTTAAAGCCCTAACCTCACTACAAAGTATTGACAGGAGATAAAGCGAAGGTAGGCAGATGTGAAATAAGAATTTCAGTTCCCACTGCTTTCTGCTTTTCCTATCTGCTTCTTAGCCCAAGGTCCCTGCACACCCCAGTCCCCAGTCTCGAATAAAGTCCTATCTTCAAGATTGCTTTAACTACCAGAAAACTGTCTTGGTAGACAGTATATAATGCTTGGGAACTTTTTCTTTAAAAGCCCACTTATCTTCTACCCAGCACTCGGAGGCAGAAGGCTTCCATTATCATCAGGCTTGGATGAAAGCCCCACTTCTCCCTGGCTTCTCCCTGACACAGCCAGTTGTGGTGCAGCAGCCGCCAGCTGGGACTTGAGGGGCGGAGCTGAGAAAAGGCAGGGGCACGTTTAAACTTGCTACCTGTGAGAACGTCTAGTGGTCTCAGGGAGTGGGGCTCAGCCAGTGAATAGCTCAGGTTCATTATTACGAAGTAAGCAATTAGGGCTGGAGAGGTGGCTCACTGAGTATGTGTACTGTTTTTGTAGAGGATGTGGGTTCCCAGCACCCACATCAGGTGACCCATGATCACCTGCAACCCCAATTCCAGGGAATCCAATGCATTTGACACATGCGGGTACCTGCACTCGTGTGCACATAGATACACACATACAATTTTTTTCATAAATTGAGCAATTAGAACTTTGTATGAACAGGAAACCTACGTACAATGGATCAGCCACTTTGACGCTGGCCAGCTGCTGGCCTCAGACGTGCAATTTCCATTTTGTTCATTTGTTTAAGTACCTAGATTTCAGCAAAGAAGGCAATTTTTGTGTTCTCTCAGGTTTCTCTGGACCTTGTGTGGAGGAACCCTGAAAAAACTGGACTGAGTCAGATAGGGATTCCTGGTATCTGCTTATTCCTCGTGGTCACCAATCTTGTCTGTGTCCCTAATGGCTGAAAAGTGATGTTGGGTGGGAAGGCTGTTAGAAACTGTCTTAGGAAGAATCCGGAAAGGCTGGGTGTGATGTTTACGGAAGAGAGTGGCCCACATATCCAGGTTTTCCTTTGATGTTTCTGGTTCAACTCTGACCGCTCTTCATCCCTGAGGAAAAGTAACAGTGAGGCCCCATTTGAGGAAAGCATGAAGGCCCCAGGCCAGAAGATAAGACAACTTACAAGGCTGTCACAGTGTAGTAGTTCAATTCTATTTGGACAGGAGAGGACTTAAAGTCCCAGAGCTGTACCAACAGTTCTGGGGACTCCAGTCTCCTGACCTGGAAGTGAACTGTTGTTAGCATTAGTGCTAATGCAAAAGTTACCAAAGTTGTCACACAGATAGAAATGTGAAGAAAGCCTGCCTGCTACAGTGCCAGGACCAAGCTGTCGGCAAAATGAAAAGAGGGAAAAGTGTGAAGAATGTAAAATAGAAAAGAAAGGAAGTCTTTATATTAAGTTTTGATTTGCTCTGATGGAGTAAAGTATATTTCACTTTTTAATATTGTTAAATTAAGTAAATATACCAATTGCTATCTTGAGTAAATAAAAGCCAGTTTCCCATGAATGCTTAGTGGTGCCTCAATGAGGAGACAAACATAAGTTTATCACCTGCATAGCAGGCTGGAGAGATGGCTCATGGGTTTGACATCAGGACATAATGAATAAGAGAGCTGGCTCCTACAGGTTGCTCTCTGACACCCACATGTGTGAACTGGCATGAGAGAGAACACACACACACACACACACACACACACACACTAATTGTAAGAACTATGTGAAATATAGTTCAAATAAAGTGGCTCAGGGCTCACTTCTTCCCTGGGCTTCAGATGGAAAGGTTTGTGTGTTCTGTGTTTGCCGCAAGTGTCTAAGGTAGGACTTGTAACATTGTAAGTCATGCCTAGAGAAGAAAGGAAACTCAGGGCAAGATGACTGTGGGGGTGGAGAGACCTGCAGAGCATGTTGGGAAAGGAACCAGAGCCCACCTGCTGCCGTGCTAGGAATGCCTGGGACACCACAGAGGACTGGAGCAATGGGCACTTGACCTAGAAGAACCAGAAACCTCTAGCGGGCATGCTAATTGGGTTTTATTTGCATATTTAGCCATTTTGTAGAGCATGTGGAGTCAAATCACATTTGGGAGTAGCTATAGGTTTTGTAAACAAAATACAGGCAAATAAGAGTAGAAGCCTGGAGTGTGGGTGCTAAGAGCACTCAGCTCTTGTGTGACAGCTCCACCCTAGGTGTTGGCTGGTCATGTGGTCTTCCCAGAAGAAGGCATTGCTTTCTTCTTCATAGAAATTAGCCAGTGCTTCTGGGATGAAAAGATTGGTACAAGTTGGTAACTAGAGCTCCTCAAGTTCTCTAAGTCTGTGAGTCACCAGGGGATTTTGTTAAAAAGTCCTGACTCAGGAACTCTGAGAAGAGGACTGGAGCTCTGTGATTGTCACATCCCTGGTGTGGTGACTCATCTGGGAGTTAGAACCAGCCTTCCTGCAGCCCCTCCACCCTCTGAAACCGATTTGGTTGGTGTATCCTGGCATCTGAGTTACACAACAAAGAGCCCTGGGTTCAGAGAAGGGGAGAAGAGTGGTGGTCACATGGCAGAAGTTGTGTTAGTAAGCAGAGGAGTCTATCAAAGGCATAGTACACCGTGAAGACAGCTAATGTTTAACTGAGGAATCTAGGTAAATAGTATTGGTTTACATTGCTTTGTTTATGAATTAGTGCATTTAGCTTAAGACTGCTACTTCAGAATTTCCCTCAAAGATGGATTATTGCTATGTGGAGTTCCTGCCCCTTATAATTCGACACGACTGATAATTGTCAACGAACCTAATATGTTTGGGATGCTGTCCCCTTTGTAGATTGTGTTTGCACACCGTATGGTCTGCCATTGCTTCGTTCCACACTGGGTGAGTTTCCAGATTGTTTCCCCCTCCTCTGGAAGCTCTTCCTCCAAAACTCCGTCTTGTGGGCAGATCGTGTTCCTTGGTCAGTATTTCAGACTCCTTCACAGATCAGTGCAGATGTCTGCTCCTCATGACAGGCCCCTTTATGGAATAGCCACTGAGTTGGGGGATCCCCTTTTTGGCATGCCTTATATGTATATGGGAAATATCTCCAGGAGCCAATAATCTTTTATAAGCAGACAGAGAGACAGACAGGCAGGCAGACAGACAACAAACCAAGGCTCCATTGAGTCAGAATATCTCATGCTCTACTGAATATGCTCTGGCCAAAGTGCCACCTCTACTATGGCCAGCATTGGCTCGAGGGTCGACTGACTTCCAAATTCTGAGAGGCCTTGGATTCTTCCTCTGGCACAAGGGAAGGTGCTGCAAGGCCCCTGGTTCAAGCCTTTGTCTGCCTTCTCTGCTGCTCCTCCCACTTCCACACCTTCTCTGCAGCCCACTCAACACCCACCTTTCTAAAGCTCCAGACTAAAAGGTAAACCATAAAACCACTTCTCTGGCTGGCAGAAGAGCGCCTGTTGCATAGCACCACGTCCTAGCCTCCCCTCCCCCTGGCCACTCAGCGCGGCTCTCCAGCCAGCCAGACTCAGCCCTGTGCAATCCCCTCTTCTTGAATTCTGCCCCCACCTTTACCCCACTCTCCCACCCAAGGAAGCTCTCAGCAAACTCAGCTTTTGGGCTTTCCACTGGGGGACAGCCATTGTTGGAAAGTCAGATTTAACGTGTGGGTCGTTCTAACACATCCTGTGAGTGCACACTCGGTCAACTCTGTGTCCCTAGAGAACGATCACTGCCCCCTACATTGTATTTGGGATTGGAACTAACTTCTTTGAGTCAGTGTGACCTCCTGGATTCTCCTTTACTTATTAACTGTGAGTTAGAAAATATATTTTGGTAAAAACATATTGTTTCAGATAAGGATTTATATAAAGGTCTCTAAAAGATTATTATTCTAACACAATGATAATTCCTAAATTCAAAATTCTGTAATATCAAGATAAAATGGATGGCAGATTCTCCGTTTACAACAATAAGATTTTCTTGAAGTATTGATCGGTTCTTAGTAATGCTTACAAAGCTGGTCTTAGGAAAAAGACAGAAGATTTTGTTTTAATTTTTTACTAAATGGGAGTATTTAAACCTGTGATTTGATTTCTCCAGATGTGTTGGTAGGTTTTCCCACTGAGTAAAGCTATCACTTGTTGGATGGATACTACTGTAACACCAAAAAAGAAAAAGAAGTTACAAAATGATTTCTACTTGGGACATACCTGATAAATTACATAATAATTGTAAAACTTACTTTACTGCTCAAAATCTGTTTATAAATTTGGCCTGTGGGGTTGGGGATTTAGCTCAGTGGTAGAGCGCTTGCCTAGGAAGCGCAAGGCCCTGGGTTCGGTCCCCAGCTCCGAAAAAAAGAACAAAAAAAAAAAAAAATTGGCCTGTTATATAAACTTAGGATGGGCCCGTTGTGCTGGATAGTTTTGGGTCCAGTTGACACAGGATAGAGTCTTGGGGTGGGTGGAGGCAGAACCTCAATTGAGAAATTGCCTCCACAAGACTGGGTTCTTAATTAGTAATTGATGTGGGAGGGCCCAGCTGACTGTGGGTGGTGCCATCCCTGGGCTGGTGCTTCTGGGTTCTATAAGAAAGAAGGCTGTAAGCAAGCCAGTAAGCAGCACCCCTCCGTGGCCTCTACACACTAGCTCCTGTCTCCAGGACCCTACCCTGACTTCCTTCTGCCGTGGACTATGATGTGGAATTGTAAGCCAAGTAAGCCCTCTCCTCCCCAACTTGCTTTTGGTCATGGTGTTTTTATCACAGCAGTAGTCATCCCTAACTGGGATACCTGTCAACCTCAGTCCTCTAGACTGACAGGTGAACAGCCATCAGTAATAATTAGGAAGGTTTTGACAGTAAGTCCCTGGGAAGTAAACACAACCAGTTTCATCAGTGTCTTTCCTTTTTAAAGAAGGACAGGACCACATGTTATTTTTCTCAAATCCTACTATTTTTGAGGGATGTTTTAAAAAGTTGCTTGGTTTATTTCTCAAAGGTAAAATGGTGCTGATCTTGATTCTGTTAGGACTTCAGGTAAAGACAGTATTAGGTTCCCCACATCTGATTACTTAGGCCTGCCGTACTCGGAGCACCTGGGGGTAGCTGGATTTAAACTTGGGTAGTCTCAGCTAGGGCTCCTGGCTCCTTCATGGCCGTTATGTGCTGCTTTCAAGTGGAGCGTGCGCCTGTTACGACATTGGCTACTGCTGCGTGGTGCCTGTGTTAGAACTAAAGTGAGTCTACAGCTCCACTGTCAGAATTTCAATGGCGAGTTTGCTGCTTTGAATAAGAGTGGCCCCTGGAGGCTCATATATATGGGTGCTTAGTTACCAGGAAGTGTGGCCCTGTTGGAGGAGGTATGTCACTGGGGGTCGGGCAGCATCTCTCTCTCTGCCTATCTGCCTGTTTCTGTTTCTCTCTCTCTCTCTCTCTCTCTCTCTCTCTCTCTCTCTCTCTCTCTCTCTCTCTCTCTCTCTCTCTGTGTGTGTGTGTGTGTGTGTGTGTGTGTGCATGCCCGTGCCTGCCTGCCTATAGATCAGGATTTAGCTCTCAACTACTTCTTCAGCTCCACATCTACCTGCTGCTATGATCTCTACTATGATGTAATGAAACTGTAAACACACCCCCAATTTAAAGCTTTCTCTTATAAGAGTTGCCTTGGTCATGGTGTCTCTTCACAGCAACAGAACAGTGGCTAAGACAGTGCTGTTACAGCTCCAGAGCCAAACGATCTTGGGCTGTCTGAGGCACTTGTTTTGTTTTGTTTTCCCATCTGTTATCTTCTTCAGTTTGTGACTTCTGTGACCCACACTCAGAACTATAGAATGGGATTGACTTTAAGGAGATTTGTACCTGTTAAACCTGTCTTTGTTTTCTGATGCCTTCCCCACGTCTTCCTTAACAGTGAAAAGTTGACGTCTCACAAAAACCCGTTGCTCTGTTAGCCTCTGCTGCGTCTCTTCTGTTGTTTTCTATTGAGAATCTCTGTCCTCTCAGAGCATGCTCAGGCCAAGGCCATTTGTAGCTGTGTCTCCCCACCCTACATTGTTAGGGTTATTGAGGGTAGCCCCTCAAGACCTCAGGATCTTTAGAGATCCTGAGGGTGGCCCCTAGGCTTGCCCTACTGTGAGAGTTCCAGTGGCCACTCCAGGCTTTTTCCTGTTTGTGGGATTTTTGGTATTCATTCTTGGCTTTGCTATACCATTGGAGTCCCAATGGCTCCCTCCTCCTTACTGGGTTCTTTGGCTTACTCCTGGGGTGCTGATCTCTCCTATCTGGACTCGTGGTTAGTTCTGTAATTTAAATATCCAGCAGGAAAGTATAACTCAAGATTAAAATATTTATATATGTGTGTGTTAGTGTAAACTACACTTTAATATACAATTGATCCAGGACTTAAAGGCCTCCCTGTTAAACGTGAGAAAGGGCTACTGACGAGCCAGGTACATCCTCTCCAGTGTAATCTGATTAAAGGACTTTTCCTAGCTGTAAACAAGATATTTTAAAAGTATTTTTATATTTACACATATATAAAACAAAAGACTATATTTTCCTGATGATTTTACCAGTGTCTCTCCTGCTTATACAAAGTCAGACTACAACTATGCCAAATACCACTGTCTCATTGTTGGTCCTGCATCAAAGTCCATATATCTGGGTTCCCTTGGTCATTCCTCCATTGCATAAAAGTCAGCAGGAACAGAGATTTAAGCCCTTTGGTGCTCCCATGTCAGTTGGATATAACCACAGTGATCTGATGTCCACCTCCTAAGTTATTTCAGAGTCTCAAGTATTGAAGGAAAACTATTAGGTAGCTAGCTGGCTTGGTGACCATGGAAAAGGACACCCCCTCACTGCATCTTCTTTCAAAGTTTCTGATTCCAAAGACTGCCACAGGCTTCCTGGTTAGGATATTTCCCTTGTCCAGCAGAAGATAATGACAGAAATGACAACTATACCTTCTTTTGGAGTGTCATACCAATTTAAACCTCCATGTGGGTTGACATATGACAATTACCAAACTAATTTGGTTTTCAGAACTAAGGTCACTTGTTTTACTAGATTCTCCCTCTCTACCCTGTTGACCACATGTGATGTTTATCACCTAACATTTTAAGAGAGTGTAAGGTGGTTCATTATTGATGCTATTATGAGCCTTCTATTTATTTTATGGGAGGATCCCTTAATCATGAAGGCTTGGACCCTATTTTCACATTTCTTGGTACACATTAACGTAAGTGTTCTACTAGAGTGGACTTGCTATACCACAGGGAAAATAAGCAGTCAACTTTATTGAGTCACATAAAAGTAATTGAATTAATTTTCATTTACTTCAAACTATTACTTAAAAAAATCCACAGAGGCTGTTTTAATGGGATGTCTGTAACCGTCCCAAGACCTGATGTCTCTGAGTGAGTGGTTTTCTCCCTCCTAGGGACACTGAAAGCTAATTTCTCTGAGAGGTTTTCTCTCTGCTAGAGACACTGAACGCCAAAGTAGATTCTTTGTTTCCATGACTTGATAAGTGTAGAACGCCCAGGGGAGTGTGTCAGCAGAGGGACCAAGGCTTGGATTTCAGGTAGAGAACGGATTTGACATGACAGACAGACAAAAACTCGAGGTGTGTGTTGTTGTGAAAAGCTTTACTTCTTGGCAGATTTAAGCAGTTAGAACAGGTACATCATAATTGGCAGTCATCCAGCTCTTATTCATCACCCAACCAAATGTCCCTTGTAAGGAGGAAAGCAGAACATACAGTCTAGGAAACAATTCTCAGCCTCAAACAATAGTTTAAAAAACTACAGTTATACTGCCAGATTTGTGGGCACCAGGTATGTATTCATCATTTTTCTTTGTCATAATAAAGTTTAAACTCTATATTTATGGCCCCTCAGATTAGTAAGGAAACTTTTGTAACCATAGTTAACTCTTGATAAGTTTGTTCAACTTGTTGGAACTTACCCACGATCTTTCTAAAAGAGTCACTATTATTCCGAATCATGCTAAACAAAACTTTCCCAAAAGGGGGGAAAGGCTTTTCTGGAACAGTCATGTTCTTAGTAACTACAATTAATTTCTCTCCTATTTGCTGGGAACTAATGGGTGCAGCAGTTGAATTCATCTCAGCCGTTGAGTTCATCAGGATCATGATGGTGTGAGACGTTTCCGTCTCTGAACTTTCAGTTCCTGAGACATCTAAAGGTCCATGACCATCTTCCCACACTGCTATATTCTTAAAATCAGAGATTGTTGACAGGCTTAAAGCTGCCAAGATCACCAAGGCTAGAACACAGAAGGCACCTCCACCGCAAGCACAAACCCTAGTCATCATCTATTTGTAGGGAGACTGCAGGGACCTCCAGGAGGCCAAGCCATTCCAGGCACAGGCCTCTGTTCTGAATAGAAACAAAGCACAAGAGCTTCAGGTCACACAGACCCTACTGGAGTGGGTGTGGCATTTTTCGGTTTTTTGTTTTTAAAACGAAGTTCTAGGATATCTTGCCTGTCGGTATGGAGGGACTTCAGGATCAACCTAAAAAGAATAGGGAAGATTAATAATATAACAATCACGAGCCCTAAACCCACAGCTGTGAAGATGTAATATTGAATACAATCCATAGGATTCAAAGCTGTTAAACTTTTAGTAAACGATGTTGTAAGTTTATCTACGTTTTAGGCATCTAAATGTCTCTGACTCATGGCTGTAATCTGTTCCTGTAATTGTTGTATGTCATAAGAAATATTTGTATCCTTCCAAACTCTTAGTAAATGAGCTTTAGTTCTATTTTAATTTTTTGGTTTATTATAAGGTAAAGGAGTCACACAGATATAATGAAAACTAGAATAACACCTGGTGGCTAACTTGGTTTTAATAGAATCAACATCTTGTACTAATTCTAAAATCACCTCTTTTAAGGCATTAATTCTTGTTTCTAATTTTTATCGATAAGGTGTTGTGTTGACAGAGCCACAGAAATATTTTTATGTATTTCATTAACAAAAATAGCTGTCTGTATCTCTTTAACTAAAGCTGTAGTGGATACGGCAAAGGATGTTAGAATAGCAATCAATGTCAAAATTCCTAAAATTAAGGCAGCCACAAATCTCTTAGGTCTAATTAAGTCATTAATGTTTTCTAAAGCTTGTAATCCAGAATTATCAAACCAAGGATCAGAGCCCAAATATACTGGCAGCATAACATAAGCAGGTCGTTTTATAATCAATATAACAGCAAATTTTTTTATCCAATCTAGAGGAAACACAGACAAAATACAGGCTTCACAAGTTACATGATAAGACAAGAAAAATATTAGTAGCAGTCATTTTAGAATGAGTAGATGTTATTTTTTTTTTTTTTTAAGCTGTGTCAGAGTTGGGAACTTGTTCTTCTCTGTGATCTCCTCTAGGGAAAGTCTCTGTAAGGCTGTTTGGGTTTTTTTATAGAGTCTGTTTTTGTCTGTGTCCTCTTTTCGACAGCTAAACTCAGGCTGTTGGGTGAGTCTGTATCCTGTGGAAACACACAAGTATAGCCTCGTCCCGAGGCAGTTAAAATATCGGGGCCCTTTTAGGCTCCTGAGAGTAAGTCCTTCTACAGAACCAGAGGTTTGGGAATTGTACTTCCTGTTTTAGCATGTCTTGTAACAGGAGTTATTCCTTCTTTACTTGTGTTTAAATAATTTAGAACAAACAAAGCATGAGTTAGTAAGTGGTGAGGAAAGAGATATGAATTAGCATTTTTTAATCTCTGTACTTGAGCTTTTAATGTCTGATGTGCTCTTTTCACAATTGTTTGTCCTTGAGGATTATATGGAATTTTAGTGCTATGTTTTATGTCCCATGTGGTCAAAAATTTCTTTAAGGATTTTGACATATAGGCTGGAGCATTGTCTGTCTTCAGCTTTTTGGCTCTTCCCATATAAGCAAAGGTAGCGCATAAATGTTGAATAACATCTTTTACCGCTTCCCCTGTTCTTGTTGACGTATAAATCATATGTGAATATGTGTCTACAGTGACATGTACATAGGAAAGCCTTCCAAACTCAGGCATGTGAGTAACATCCATTTGCCATAACAGTTGAGGCTTTAAGCCTCTGGGATTAACACCCATTTTCTGTACTGCCCCCACAGGCAAAGCATGTGGGTGGAGGTCTATATTTCCCACCTCCGTATGTCTGTTTTACAAAGGCGCCAAACTGTTGACCTTTCATCGCTGCAGCATAGGCCATTCCCTGTACCACTGCTGGTGAGGCGTCCATACAGGCCTTTATGTAGTCTTGAAGACTCCCTGATTTTCTTACAGGTCTGATCAAGTCCTGACATAATGAGTTGGCATTTTCCCATGTTAATTGTTTTAATAAAATGTTTGTCCCCTCACTGGGGGGCAGCATCCTACTTATTGTCTCCTCCAATCATGAGACAAATGTCTGATAAGGCTCCTCATTAGATTGTCTTATCCCTGATAAGGTAGTTCCCTTGGTCCCAGGAGGAGGAATGGCCCGCCATGCCAAGACAGCATTAGCAGTAATTTTTTTCACTCTCTTCTAATCAGGGAGAGTGAGACTTCCATCCTCAGGGAACCAGGGTGAAACCTTCATAAGAAAGTCATAAAACTCCGAGGCTGTGTCACCTGAGACTTTTAGCCCCCATTCCACCAACATGTGTTTTAGGACTGATAAAAATAATCTTTTACCTTTTGAGCCGGACTGCCCCATGATTTCACTTTGATTTCTCGCCCTTAACCAGCCTACCTTCGCTGGCAGGACTGCATTTCCCTTGGTGAGAGCCTATCCATTCTCTGAGTAAAAGAAGAGTAGGGGGGAAGAAAGAATTACCTGTCCAAGGGTCCCTGTTCGGGCGCCACTTGCCGCAGACATATATTTGAATGCACACATGAGAAATAAATGTAAAAAAGAAAGTTAGTATTGTTTATTTCAGCTCTAAGTCCTTTGCTTCCTATTGTCTAGACACCCTTTCATACCAGTACACACATGGCATCATTGCTATTCTCTTTCTGTTTATAATAGCTGTGTAAGATTCCACCGTGGATACATACGTTATACATCCTCTTTGGTGATAGTGTTGATTTTGTAGTTATTTTCTAGAGCAGTGTTGCAGTGGATTATACTGTAAAAACACATCATTTCAGACACAAGAAACTGTGGGAGATACAATTGAAACCAGTGACAAAAGGATAGACTCCATAGTTCTCTGTAGAGGTCTTACCATTTTGTACTGCATCAGAAAAGTATGTGCGGAAGGGAATCTCTAACTCTAGTTATCGTATTACTGAACTAGTCAAAACTAAACACAGGTATCTTGGCTCTCTACTCCTAAGTACACCAATGTATGGCTTTTAAAAACAAGAAATGAGATTTTAACAGCCTTATTGCTATGTCATTTATACAGTCATAAGTTTTTTCAGGTATACAGTACAGTGGCGTTACTAAGTACAGTGGCGTTACTAAGTCTAGTGCTGTATAACCATCTCCACTAGTACATTCTGAACACTGTCATCACCCCTCAATGTCCTCAAGCCCCTTTCATGTTAGTCTCTGACCCCACACTCACTGTATGAGGCTAGACATGCTGGCTAGTCTTATGTTAACTTGACACAAGCTAGACCTATCTTAAAGGAGGGAATATCATTTGAGAAGATGCTTCCATAAGATCCACCTCTAAGGCATTTTCTTTATTAGAGATTGACGGGGGAGGGACTGACCCATTTTGGGTGGTGCTATCCATGGGCTAGTCCTGGGTTCTATAAGAAAGCAGGCTGAGCAAACCATGAGGAGCAAGCTATTAAGCAGTACCCTTCCATGGCCTCTGCGTCATTTCCTGCCTCCAGGATCCTGCCCTGTGTGAGTTCCATGATAAACAGTGCTGTGGAAGTGTAAGCCAAGTAAACCCCTCCCTCCCCACTTGGTTTTTGGCCTTGGTGTTTTATTACAGCAGTAGAGCCCTAACCCTTACTTCCCATGGCTATAGACTCTTTACTTCCTGTATAGTGTATGCAAATACAGCAATATAGAATGTTGCATTTAATTAGAATATAGAATGTCCTTTTAATTAGCATTTTTGGAGTCTCATGCATGTCAGGAATTCTTACATCTAATGTTTGTAACAACACTCCACTTTATAATGGAGTAGTCACATTGTTGTTAGTACATTGTTTGTATCAAAGGATGTTTCCTTTTGTTCTGGTTGACATTAGTATGCTTAAAAATAATTACACTTCTTGACAATCTCATGCCTAGATTGTCTTTAGATTTTTCTAAGACCCAAAGCAGAACTTTATTCTTTCTTGATCTAAAGGCTGCTAGAAGGCAGCTGTTTTCCAAGTGGCCAGGAGGAGGGTCTCTTTGCCCATCCCCACGGTGATACACTTCCTCCAATAAGGCCACACCTAATAGTGCCACTCCCTGGACCAAGCTTATTCAAACCACCACAATCCACTAGACAGATTGTTTTTTCCAATTTGTTTTTCCAATTATATTTTGTAGTTAACAGAATTATGTTATGGTTAAGGAATGTTGCCTGTAATGGGAATTTCAGGATTGACAAGTAGCAAAACACCAAGACCAAAGGTGACCTGGGGAGGAAAGGGTATTCTGCTTACAAATACTGAATTACAGTCCCCTGAGGGAAGCTGGGACTCAAACCCAGCAGGAACCTAGAGACAGGAGCCTATAGGGAAGCCATAGAGGAGTGCTGCTTTCTGGATTGCTCAACCCACTTTCTTACAGCATCCAGGATCGGGTGGTGCACCCACCAGGGGCTGGGTCTTCTCACATCACTCACAAACTTAAGAACATGCCCTACAAGCTTGTGTACAGCCCAGTCTTATACAGGCAGTTTCTCAACTGAGGTTATTCCTTCTGAGATGACTCCAGTTTCAGTCAAGTTGACATAAAACTAGCCAACACAATATGTAACCTAGTATCAGCTTTAAAAAAAAAATAAATGTTCAGAACAGCCTTAAAAGGAAGCCCTTTGGTCCCTCAGTGCATGTAGGGGTGGTTCCAGGTCTGCTGCGGGCTCTGAGGTTTTCTCACACTCAAATCTTTATGTATCATGGTGTGATTCCATGCAGTCTGTGCATTCTCTAAATTAGAAAACCTAATACAGTGTTTTAAAATATGGATACATTGCTGCTTCTTGATATTTCTTAGGAAATAATTACAGAAAGTAAGTCTCTTCTGCTTAATACAGAAATACAGACATATCTTCCTTTATGGGGAGTGGTGGGTTTTGGTTTTGTTTTCAAGGGGAGAATTGTTTAGAGAGGGTTTCACCCTATAGCCCAGCCTGGCCTTGAATTCATTGTATACCTGAGAATTGTCTCAAAATCTCAATCCTCCTACCTCTAACTCCCTTTTACCTTAACTTACGCGCGTTTGCTGCCACCACCAGCATTTTCATTGCTTCCTGCAGTTGACTGAATTTGTGGGTGCAGATGGCCAACTGTATTTCTTTTCACTTTTATTGGATAAAAGGTGTTAAATATTTTTTATCAGGTCAGAATTATTGATACATCTTCAACGCAACCTTTTAATGTAAGGGTCTAAGCATTACAGAAGGGAAGGAAAGATTGCAAGAGGCAGAGGACCAGAACTGCTTTCCATATATGACAGGGAAACTGCACCCTGACATCTCAATATAGTCTCCTAAACACGACCTACAAAACACCAACACCAGCTGACAAGCCAACACACACGGGAATCTCACAAAACTCTACTCTTACATGAAGAACTATAAATTAATTACTGCTAAGAAATGTCTCCTCTGGGGTTGGGGATTTAGCTCAGTGGTAGAGTGCTTGCCTAGGAAGCGCAAGGCCCTGGGTTTGGTCCCCCGCTCCGGAAAAAAAAAAAAAAAAGAACAAAAGAAATGTCTCCTCCAAGGATAAGCCATCTTAAAGGTTATCCAGTCATACATGGGTACCCTTAAATATGTATGCAAACAGGCAACACTAAAATAGACTTAACTGTGTGTGTGTGTGTGTGTGTGTGTGTGTGTGTGTATGTATATAGTATATATATGTATAATACATATATAGTATATAGTATATATAGAAAGGTCAATTTGAGGAGTGAGTGAGGAGGACATGGGAGGAGGGGAGAGGAAGTGGTGGATATCATGTACATACAGTATTCATGTATAAATTCTCAAAGAAATTTTAAAAAAGGATTATTGGGCTAGTGAGGTAGTTTAGTGGGTAAAGGCATTTGTCACCAAGCCTGATGACATGAACTCACTCCCAGGATCCACTTTTCTACCAGCTCCAGGAAGCTGTTCTCCAGTTCCCAAGTGTGGATGTACAAACAAAACAAGCAAATAAATGGAATTTTAATATTAAAAAATTACCAGTCTAATCTGCAACATTCCATTCATCCTTACTTTCCTTTGCTACACACACACACACACACACACACACACACACACACACACACACACACACACAATTAGCTGTTTTCTGTTGCTAGAACAAAAAAATTGTGCTAGGTCACCCTTAAGAAACAGATAGGTTTAGCCCATGAGACTAGAAACAGAAAGCGTGGTGCCATGTGTTGGCTTCTCAAGAGGGTTTGTCTGCTGTTCCACATAAAGTGGAAAGAGATAAGATGTACAAAGATGTGCACAGGTGCTCATCTGCAAGAGGGGCTCACGGGACCTGCCAGGCCCGCTTCGTAACAGCTAACCTGAGGTGACTGGTCCATTTTGTTAGGAACTGTATCAATTCCTCTGTGAGGGCAGAGCCCTTTCCCCTTACTACTTCGTAAACTCCATCACATTGGGGCCCATCATGGGTTTTGGTGGGGACAAACTTCAGATCATAGCACTTAAGAGATACAGGGAAAATCTTGTGTCACCCAGAATGTGGGAGGTGGGGTGGTGTGGGATTGATTTATAAGCAGATGTTTCAGGTTTTGCTTCCATAAGGCGATGTCCTGAACCAGCAGGAGTAAGTGTCCCACATGGTGAGGTGGAAGGGGGGGGAGAAATGGAAAAAACAGAGCAGAAGCAATAATTGGGACGAGGACTTGCATAAGCTCATGACCAATGCCAAGCAAGTTTTCGTTTTTCTTTCTTTTTTATTTTGTTTTCCTTTCAAGACAGATTTTTCTCTATATTCTCTCCCAACTAGGTCTACACCGCAGTGCCCCAAGAGGTCTGCTGGATATCTTAAGTCTCAGTCAGCAAAGCCTCTCACACTGCCAAAGGCCTCTCTCTGAGCCGTCAGCAATCTCTCTACCTATCTAGTTCCCAAGGCAGAAATAGTTTCCATACCAGAAACACACATCCCAACTCTGTGGCAGCCTTGACCAGCTGCCCCACACTCCATTACACTTAAATCTATACATGAAAGAACACACAACACAATAACCTTTGACCCAATTGATAAGATATAATTGTCCACCTAAACATACAAAGTCCAGTACCATCCATCCTTTAAGAACATTAATAACAACCGGTAAATACACAGAGTGGAATCTTTTTTTTTTTTTTTAAATTTTTTATTAGATTTATTTCTTTACTTACATTTCAAATGCTATTCCCCTTCCCGGTTTCCTGTCCAGAAGCCCCCATTCCTTTCCCTCCCCCTCCCCCTCCCCCATATAGGTATCCCCCATACATCCTCCTTACTGCTTACTGCCCCCCTTATTCCCTTGCACTGGGGGTCCAACCTTGGCAGAACCAAGGGCTTCACCTTCTACTGGTGCCCAACAAGGCTATTCTCTGCTGCAAATGCATTTGGAGCCCTAGGTCAGTCCATGTGTATAGTCTTTCAGTAGTAGTTTAGTCCCTGGAAGCTCTGGTTGGTTGGCATTGTCGTTTTTATGGGGCTGCAACCTCCTTCAACTCTTTCAATACTTCCTCTAATTCCAGGAATCTTTCTTTTTCTTTTTTTTTTTTTTTTTCGGAGCTGGGGACTGAACTCAGGGCCTTGCGTTTGCTTGGCAAGCGCTGTACCACTGAGCTAAATCCCAACCCCAAATTCCCGGAATCTTAACGTCACCTTCCATGTTGTCTACGGGCTACTCTCCCTCTCTTCTTCCTCCATTCCAGTCTCCTCCTCTTCCTTCACACTCTTCTTCCGCCCATCTTTCCTTCTCATCCAATGACAGGCCTCCTTCCATCCTGTTCCTGCCCTCACCTGTATTTTACAAATTAAATGGGGAGAAGGTTCTGATAAAGTCACCAGAGTCCTGAATAGTGCCTAGGCAGCCATCCTTGAGGCAGTAGAATTAGCATCAAAATACAGATTAACTCCAGGGCAAACCACAACAGTCCTGGAACCCACTACATACTCCATGCCTCTGCTTCCAGGATGCTGGTATTAAAGGTGTGCATCACCACACCTGACTCAAGCAAGTTTATTAAGAAGCCAAGCTTCTTGTATCATATATACTATTTCCAGGAGGAAAAGTGGCCAAGGTCAGCGGAGAGCTAAGTTAGACAGTGTTGGTAAAGAGAAAGTGGAACACCTCAGACAGTTCAGGGGGAAGGGTTGAGTTCCCAGAAGCTGCAACCTTGACTCCTTCCAGGCACTGCTTCAGCCCCCAACCAGCTTTGCAGAGCCTGCTCATTGACAAGGACACAGGACTAAAGCTCCCTTTGTCCTCATCAGGACCTTTGAGAAAGTCTCTGTGGGTCTCTGATGCTAATTTTTACGATGTATCTTAATGATTGTTACATTTTTGTGTGCTTCTGTTGAACTCTGACCTTCACAGGTGCATGCAGTCATATCCACAAATGCAGGCAAACATAAAACACAGTGGTATAAGGAGATCTTTCAAAAATAGAAATCTTGCTAGCAACACGATTTTCTTTTAAATGCTACTTAATTAAAAGACATGATAGCAATGGTTAGCTATAGACGATAGTCCTAGGTAGTTGGTTGGCATTTTCCTGGTACATACTTTCCTGTTTCTTAATTTTTAAACACTTTGTGGTTTTTTTTTTTTTTTTGTTTTGTTTTGTTTTTTTTTGTTTTAGGTGTGAGCCTTCTAAGTAGCATATGGCAAAAATTTAGGCCAAGCTGTGAAGCCCCTGTGGTTAAGGTAAGTTGGCGTCCCCTAATGATGTATGTTTACAGCAGCTGTCCTTTGTGTTTTCTGTTTGTCACACATTTTCTTTGCTTTCCTTCGCTTTCTTTATCTTCCCATTAATACATGCTTTTTAACTTTATTCAACTCAGAAGGTAGAGGTCCATATCTGTTCCTCTACTGGTTATGCTAGGGGCTTATTTATTTTTAATTCTTCTTACCGAAGGGGCGTGTGTGTGTGTGTGTGTGTGTGTGTGTGTGTGTGTGTGTGTGTGTGTGGATGGCGAGCTTTCGGGTGTATGGAGACTAGAGGTCAACATCAGGACTTTCAGTTTCTCTCCATAGTTTTTGAGACATACTCTCACTGAACCTAGAGCTCACCAATGTTGTTAGACTGGGTGGCTAGCAAGTGCCAGGGTCTTTACCTGGCTATCCCCACCCCAGTGGTGTTGCAGGCACGTGCCACCATGCTTGGCATCTATGTGAGTGCTGAAAATCTGAACGTGGGTCATCTTGCTTAGCCTACCACCTTGTCATTTTACCTGGTATGTTCATTTTACTTTGTGTGTGTGTACTTGTTTATGTGAGTGTTTACAGAGAGGCAGGTGCTAGTGTATATGTGTATGAAGGCCAGAGGGTGGCATCAGGTGTCTTACTCAGTCATTTTCTACTTCATCTCCCCGAAATCTTGTTTTATTTTGATTGTAGGACAGGGGCGTGAACTTGGGCCCTTGGCGCTCAGCAGGCAATCTGCCACTGAATTACAGTATTGCCTTCTACAGTTACTCTTTGAGACTGTCTTTCACTGAGTCTGGAGCTCACTGATGGGGCAAGCCTCACCAGCCAGCAAGCTCCAGAGATGCTCCTGTGTCTGCCTTCCCAGTGACAGGATGATGGGAATATGTTACTTGAGGACCTAGCTTTTGTGAGTCCGGCTCCTGTGTGTGCATGGCAAACACTTAACCAGCTGACTTAGCCATCATCTGACTACAGCCTGTAGAGCAGCCTTCATAATGCTTTGACACCTCATGCTGTGGTGGCCCCCAACCATGACGTTATTTTTATTGCTATTTCATATCTGTAATCTTGCTGCCTTTAGAAATTGTGATGTAAAAAAACAAAAACAAAACAAACAAACAAACAAAAACAAGAAATTGTGATGTAAACATCAATGCCTGCCAATGGTCTCAGGCGACCCCTATGAAAAGTCCTTCTATTCCCAGAGAGGTCGTGACCCATGGCTCTAGCTTTACACTTTTTTTCACTGCATGGATAAACCTATTTTTGTTCTTGGCTGTCTTTTTCCTGTCTTGTAGCTGTGACTACGAGTCCACGGTTTTAATTCTCCTGCTTTACCTTGGCTGCTTACATTCCATTCCTTCTTAAATCAGTGTCCTTCATATTAAAATGGACCTCACTAGCCAGGCATGGTGGCACATGCCTCTGACCCCAGAACTCTGGAGCTGAAAGCAGAGGACAGGCAGACACAGGTGGATCTCTGTGAGTCCTAGTGCTTTTGAAAATACTCTTTGTATTTCATGTGAATTCTCTAAAATCCACTTATTGAGCCAGGCATGATGGTGAGTGTTTGCTGCAGCCCTACTGTGTGACATCTGAAGCTCCAAATGAGCTTCTCCAAGCATTCCCTGGGTTTAAATGATGCCTATTCAAATAATTTAGAATATTAACTGAGAGACTGTTCGAATTGTACTGGTCACACCTCTGGGGGAAAGCTAGGACAGGCTAACACTTAGGCTCCCAACCCCTAGCATAAGAGCCATCTCCACTTAGTGGAACTTGGCACCATGCAGGTACAAAATCCGGCTTTTTGGGTTTGTTTTTGTTTACAAAGCGAGACAGGAAATCCAAACCAATGCATTTGTAATCTAGTGACACAGAAGGTAAGAGAAAGATCTTCTGGCTACCCAAAGACATAAGCAGTGACTTAGTCAAACACATCCCTGAGGATCCCGTGCTCTGCATCTGTGCACATAGAATTCACTGGCTTTTATTACTCGTCTTTCCAGAGGAGGCACACATCATGTTCATTGCTCCAGGGAAGAAATTACGGGAAACAGAATTTCAAGTGATGAGTGCACATATCCTGTTGAATGATGGAGCTATAATTTCATCTCAAAGATTTCCTAATGATAGACTTTTAAATCATGGTGTTTTTCCTTTTTGTATTATAAAGGACCCACACAGTTTTCTGAATCATCTTTATAGGATAAATTGGTAACAGTGGTGTTGCTGGTGCTGGACAGTCTAGAAACCCTGCTTAGAATACATTCAAAGACAAGTGAGACCGGCTTACTTATTCTGCAGCATAGTAGCCAGGATACAGAATCAGTTAGAGAGGCCTAGAGCAATGCAGTAACCTGCAAGTGCAGTATTACCCACCTATCCCACGCTAGAATCCTGGCATTCGATGCAACGTAAATGGCACAAAATGAGCCAAACACAAAGACAGAGATTCCATGCCCTTACGCATTTGTGCAATGTTTTCAGCTTCCATCTTTCTTTCTTTTTTTCCCTTCCCATCTTCCTTTTTACTTTTAACTTTGAGACAGGGTCTCTCAAAGTCACCTAGGCTGGCCTTGAACTTGTGATCTTCTTGCCGAATTTTCCCAAGTAGCTACGATTTACAGTTATTCGTGTAGAATGAGAGGTGTTGTTTGAAAATGATTCCTGGTCCTGTTTTAATCCGGGTCTTGATGTGCACCTCTGGATGGTGATTTTTTTTATGTGCATTAAATATGACATCAACTGATGTGTGTTAGGGCGGTGGACACTCACACAGCCTTTGCTCCATCTTGTAGAACCTGTGCCTTCTGTACTTCTCTGCTGCTGTGGATGGCCCCGGCTGTCTTGACTGCCATTCCCAATAGGATGTCACTGAGATCCCTCAAGTGGAGCCTCCTGCTGCTGTCCCTGCTGAGCTTCCTGGTGATCTGGTACCTCAGCCTTCCCCACTACAATGTGATTGAGCGTGTGAACTGGATGTACTTCTATGAGTATGAGCCAATTTACAGACAAGACTTTCAATTCACACTCAGGGAACATTCGAACTGCTCTCAGCAAAACCCATTCCTGGTCATCCTGGTGACCTCTCGTCCCTCAGATGTGAAAGCCAGACAAGCCATTAGAGTTACATGGGGCGAGAAAAAAACCTGGTGGGGACACGAGGTTCTTACATTTTTCTTACTCGGCCAGGAGGCTGAAAGGGAAGACAAGGCATTAGCATTGTCCTTGGAGGATGAACATGCTCTCTATGGCGACATTATACGGCAAGACTTTTTAGATACCTACAATAACTTGACCTTGAAAACCATTATGGCTTTCAGGTGGGTAATTGAATTTTGCCCCAATGCCAAGTATGTCATGAAAACAGACACCGATGTTTTCATCAACACGGGCAATTTAGTCAAGTATCTTTTAAACCTAAACCAGTCGGAGAAGTTTTTCACGGGTTATCCTCTAATTGAAAACTATTCCTATAGAGGGTTTTTCCATAAAAACCACATTTCATACCAAGAGTACCCGTTCAAGGTGTTCCCTCCCTACTGCAGCGGGCTGGGCTACATCATGTCCGGCGACCTGGTGCCGAAGATCTACGAGATGATGGGCCATGTGAAACCCATCAAGTTTGAAGACGTCTATGTCGGCATCTGTCTGAATTTGTTAAAAGTGGACATTCATATTCCAGAAGACACAAATCTTTTCTTTCTGTTCAGAATACACTTGGATGTATGTCAGCTGAGACGTGTGATTGCAGCCCATGGCTTTTCCTCCAAGGAGATCATCACCTTCTGGCAGGTCATGCTGAGGAACACCACCTGCCACTACTAAGCCCTTACGGCATCCGGCAGGGAGGGAGGAAGGCACTGTGCAGAAAGGGTCAGAGTTAGCACTGCAGAAAACTCTGGAAGCTACGTGTGCTGGCTTGCCTGGACGTCACTCACGGAGCCTACCTAGACTGGAGCGCCAAGGCCTGAACTTACAGTATTTGTTTTCACAGAGTTTAACTTGGATCCTTTAAAAGTGATGATCAGGAGTCAAACATCAAGCAAATGAATGGTTTTGCTAATAAAATCAAACGGTCAGACAGTCTGGATGACTCAGGCTGTAGATTAGAATTTCTTAAGATTTCCCTGAAAGAAAAACTAACCATTCCACAGCCAGAAGATAGTGTGGAGTTGTACTTATTAGATAGTCTAGTCACAATGGTTCAGTGCGTATCTTAGGTGGTTATTATTAAAAGATATATACATACATATTTCTTGTAAAAAGCTTTACTGAAGTTATATTGAAAAAATTCATTTGTATTGTTTCCTTTGCAAGGTACTGAATGATGTGGACTGCAGAGGTACCAAGTCAAATATTATTTAATGTTATTTCAACTTTCTAAGTGTTTAAATGTTATGATGGTTTCAGTCTATAGTGAATTGCCTTTCACATTTGAGCTTTGTTTTATTTACTGTACTGAGCAGTTTAATTCTGAAAGTCCCATTACTGTGACGTCCTAGGTTATTACTGTCAGTAGTTTGTTGAACTTTGTTGCACTGTAAACATATGGAGAATTAAAGCAAAAAAATTTGAGCTTTGTACAGTTTTTTTTTTTTTAAAACAAAACAAAACCATAGTCAGTGTTTCTAGATGTCACTTCGTCTGTCTCATTATCCTCCAAAGAATTTGGGAATAATAGAGACTGCCAGGCAGAGCAGTTGCTAAAGGTACGGAAAGCTAGGACAGTCCCAGCGTTTCCTGTTGCAGTGTGGAAGTCAGAAAGGGAAGATGGAGGGTCCAAGCTGCATCGTTAACCCGGGTACCCAGTGTGTGTTTTCCACTGAGTAATCGATTTGTCAGTAAAGGATTTTAAAAGGCAGAAACGCCATTTGTGTTGTTACCAGCTCACCATGGAGACAGGAGTCTGAAGCAGAGCCTGATTGAAGTCCGTGCTTTCCCAGTGCTGGTGCTTCCTTGTGTGAAGTTCCTAGAGTTGATTAAGAACAGGTAATCCCTTCTCAGTAATGATCTGGCAATAAGTCTTCAAACCTTCTTCAGAAAATACGACCTCAGGAGCGGCAGTCAGCTCCTGTGATGCTGATTTCTAACTGGGCGCTAACTACAGTGATGGAGGCTCCCTAGAATGAGCATGTGAGCACCTCCCTTAGTGTCATCAGTCTGTGCTCTGTACCCAACAGACAAGTGACTGGGACTGATGGAGGTGGTGATTTAAAAAAAAAAAATGTATTTGATCAGTTTTTGGAGAGGTTCGGGATGTTAAGGGATCAAAAGAAAAATTTTAAGAGAGAATTTTTAAAAATGAAATAAATTATTCTGCAGTCTAAGTCTCAGAAAATCCAGACCCAGATTGAGTCCAACTAATGATTTTTTCCTAAAGATCTGTAAAATGATTATGAAAAATGGTCAGATGAATTAAACATCTGCATGTTTCATAACTTTAAGCTTTTTGGGTGGTAATTATTAGTCCATTATATTATTAAAACCACAGCCTCTGGGCTGGTGAGATGGCTCTGCAGGTAGAAAGGAACTTGACATTGAGCCTGATGACCTGAATTTGATCCCCAGCCACCCCCGTGACAGAAGGGAGAGCTGACTCCTGCAAGTGGTTTTTTGACCTTCACGTATGGCACACATGTTCCCTGTCACCTTCTCAATAACTAGGTAGGGGCTTAAAAACCAAGACAAAAACCCACCATCTCTGCTGGCTATCTGAACCGACAGCTTTTAAAAGTTCAGCCAAAGCAAAGGTTAGTGCTGGGCCCTGCGCTTTGGCTGTCTGTCTGTCCAGTCTGTTGCAGCCCCACCATTCACGTGTTTTCGTACTCGCTGTGCTGCCTCCTTCGTTTATCTACCGGCGCTGAGTCTTTGGCTCCTAGCACACTGGTTAGCTCAGGTGAGATTATGCTGCAGTCACTCCCAAGGCTCAGAGTGGAATTGAGGACCGCTGTGTGCACTTTTAGCTTACATTGCTTGCCAGCAGTTACCTAGTACCCTGCGCCAAGTATCTTCTCATGCCAGGGCACAGGTTCAAGGGCAGTGGCCATCTGCAACACCATCGTTACAGAGAGAAGGCAAAACAAATGACTAGTGGAAACAGGCTAGGCGCAGTAAGAGGCCTCCATCAGGCAGCTCCATGGTTGGGGGAAGGGTTTCACTGTAGGTGAGTGTGACAGAATATCCAGAGCCATCTGGGGCAGTCTGCCAAAGCCACCTCTCGGGGACAGAGAGAAGACCAGAGAGAAGGCAGGGAGAGGCAGTTGCCAGGGCTATGGGAGCAGAGAAGTTGGCAATCATGGTGGGAGACCTGCCAGTTGTAAGGGTTATGCTGCCCCGGGAGGTGGCCAGGTGAGCTGGGACAGCCTGGGAACTAGCATGCAGCTCTGACCTGTTGGGGACTTGTTTTTCACAGAGAACTAGAAACTCCTTCTGGAGGCTGGAGGGCTATGAGAACTGTTAAAAAGTAATGGTTTTCTGACAAGCAGAACCCCACTTTACAAGGTTTCAGAGGAATGCTGAGTGTTTACAGGGTCAGGGTCCAGCCTGAGCTGAGCCCAGATGACAATATTGGGGTTTGGAACTTGACAGAAATACAGTGGGATACGTGTGCTCTGGCCAAAACCAATCCCAGTGTCAGGAGGGCAGAGAACTGTATTCCTGTCACCAAATGAATTAGGAGCTTTCTCCCATCGTGCAGAAATGAACTGTTCTCTATCTAGTATTGGGAATGAGTGGCTAGGTGTAGTGTAGTGATCTGCCTTACAGTGTAAAAAGGACACGTGGCTTAGGGCCTTTGGGTTCTAGTCTGGGTTGGATTGTAAATGTCTGCAAAGACCAAAGGTCTTATCTCCAGCCTGTGGTACTGGAAGGCAGGGGAGCATCTGAGAGGTGGGGCTAAATGGGAAAAAGTTAAACAATTTGAAGTTAGACCTCTGAAGGAGATACCGAGACTGCAGCCCAATCTTCGCTCTGCTTCCTGGCCAACATCAGAGGAGCACTTTTCTGAGGCGACAACTTCTAGCATCTTTGGAAAGTTAGTTATATCAAATGATGCTTTGTTAGGGCACACAAACTGTTTTCCTGAAGTAGACACAGGTGAAAGGATGTTTGGCTACAGCAGACACCTGAAAGGACTCTTGATGAAGGAGTGTAACTATGACCCCACAGACGGTGGGAGACCAGCACTGAGCTTTGGTTTGATTTCTCCGCCTATCTATTCTTCACTAAAGACGCTCATGTATTGGTTCACCATACATAGTGTAGTTGAGCTCAGCTTGTGGTAATGCCACCATTGAGAGAGGCTCGCCCAAGAACTGCTCCTGAGGTTCCTGCAGCAGCTTGCAGAGTCAGTGGCCCCGGCCCAGGCCTGTTGGCGAGCCAGGTGGTTTCTTCAGGATTGAACTGCCGCTGCCTGGTGTCTGCTTGCCTAGAGGGCTGGTCTGAAGCTGCTGAATCATATTTGGTGTTTGCTACAGGACTAAACTGCTGCCAAAGAGGATCAAGCTCGCCCCCAGAGAACACTGCTGAACAGGTCCACTTCTCCCGTGTCCTAGTAACTTCTCTCCTCCACTTCCATTGCTGGGTGGTGGACCAGATGAGAGGTTGAACCCTTATTAAAAGTAGGTTTCAAAAACTTGATGCCTACACTTTTCCTCCACCATGTGCTTCTGCTGTGATGTCTAGTCCCTCCACCATGAGCCAGAATCCTCCCTTCTTGAACTCTGATTCCGTGAGGCATTTTGTGACAGCAGCGGAAGGCTGCGTAACTCAGGTTCTGAGGCCAGCTCAGGTAAAGCAGATTGTCTGGCTCGGTGGAACTGGTGCTTTGGTCATTCTCTGAGACATCTGCAGTTTTCACTTCCCTTAACCGTGGCCTTACCTCTACGTGATACTGGCATTAATGGTGTTCCCATCTGCTTCCCAGATGCAAAATGACAAGAGAACAGCCATTTCGATAAGGACCTGCTGTGAGCATGAGGTGAGGGATAAAGCCCTTCTCCCTGAGGCCTCTCTTGCAGGCCATCACTGCAGGGAGGACTAGGAAGAGGGCTAGCTCTAACTGGGGAGAAGGGTGGATTCTGTAGTGTCCCTAGCCCCTGCTCGTGTGTTCTAGATTCTTATACCCATTGTATGCTTTAATCCCCCAGGACTTGCAATCCTCTTGCCTCCCCCAGCCTCCCAAATGCTAAGATTACAGGCTTGTGCCACCATACCTGGTAGCTTCCTTTATGCTAAAGGCCGTTCATCTTTTGAAGTTTGTGTGCTATTTAGACTTGCCTTGGTATAAAACCCAGGGCCTTGCCCATGCTAGTAGTAGCTATGTCTTCTACTATTTGAGCTTCATCCTTGCCCTCCAAATTTGCTTCAACTGTTACAGCCCATTGTAATGCCTGTGATCAGCCTATCCAGTCCTGTGAGTCTTCCAAGGCTCTAAAAACATTTTGGTAAGTAGCACACACTTGCACCAGACACACCACTGCACTGCCACAGCCTCTAAATTGCTCAGGATACGGCTGTGCACCATCGTGCCTGGCAAAGAGGTTGTATTTATATGATGGTGGTGGTGGTGGTGGTGGTGGTGGTGGTGGTGGTGGTGGTGGTGGTGGTTGTAGTGATGGTGGTGGTGGTAGTGATTGCATTAAGTGCAAAAAAAAAAAAAAAGAAGAAAAGAAGAAAGGAAAAAAAAGAAAGAAAGAAAAAAGAAAAAACCTAAAGGCAAATAATTTCATAGCCATATATTCCCAGTTTATGACTGTGGTCTGTCTATTCAGATTTTCTTTAAAATTCTTTCAGAAAAATTCTGAAACTTTTGATGTGGTTGTTTTATACAGTTTTATTTCATTAGAGTCACTCCAGGCCTTACCTTTTTAATGTTATAAATTAGATTTCTGAAAGGGATATAAACTAGTATACAGTAGGTGGCACAGAACTTAAGTGGTCAAGGACCTCAGGCAGTTTTATAAATCAGTGCGGCCACGATATGAAAAACCCAGCTCAGTTTCCAAATGCTGCTTTTCCTCAGTCCCCCAGAGCCTCATCCCATGGGAGAGCGCCACTTTCCAGTCTCTACTCTGTTAAGTCTCCTGTCAATGACTTCAGCCACTGAGTTTTGTATGTTTGACCTACTAGAATTTATTTGCAATTAAACCACTTTCTAAAGTCTGAAGTTTATTCTCAGGGCCGGAGAGGTACATCAGTGATTGAGTGCCTTTTGCACTTGACAACTGGGATCTCCACTCCAGGGGATGTGACAGCCACTTCTGGCCTCAGGGCACCCACATGTGCATCGCACACAGACACACAAGTATTTAATAAGGTATTCTTTTAGTTGACAAACTACCCATTTAGAGTGTCTGCGACTTGGGGCTGTCATGGATAAGGCTGCTGTGAGGATCGCTGTAAATGGTGTTTTGTTGACTCATGTTTTCACTTTCTTATGTAAATACAGGTGGAAGATATAATTTTATTCTAAATGTGCATTCCTGTGTTTTTTTATGGCTTGTGATTTTTGTGTCCAGCCTAACTTTACCCACCCCAACACATGGACTTTCCTTCTTTGGTTTGGTCATAGGCTCTCTGCTTAGGTCAAGTTTATATTTTATTTTTATTTTGTTCAGACAAAGTCTTTTTGTGTAGCTCAGGCTGGCTTCGAATTCAAGATCCTAGTTCCTCAGACACCAGATGCTTTCCCTGGCGAGTAGAAACACACTGTACAGGGTTTCTGAGGGATGCCAAGTCTTCATGGTGTCCTTCGGAGCCAGGCCGAGCTGAACACAGACTACCATCTTGGGTGGTCGGAATCTGACAGTGGACATGATCGATACATGTGTATGCTACAAACCTGCCTTGGGTTTAAATTGTATTGAGGCTGAGGAAGTGTTTGCAAGCCACTTTCTTCAGACAGGTATCCAGTGGTCCCAGTGACATTTTGAGAGATGACTTTTCCTGTGGGAGAAGGTTGAGTAGCATGAAACCAGTTGTCAGTACAGCTGCACCAAGTGTCGCATGTTGCCGATCAGCATCCCGCACACTGCTCAGGCCTGCCTTCTTTTGACGATTCCTCAGTGTTTGACTTAGCTTCCCTGCATCTTAGATAGATAGCTTCCATCATCGCAGTGATTTTAGTTGGCTGCTTTAAGGCACAGGTTTCCAACCATGACACTGCTGGCATCTTGGTGAGATGATTGGGTGCTTTGCCTGTATTGAGCTACCTTGTGGCTTTCTGTACTCTCAGATTCTAGATTTTCATCTCTCTTGTTTACTGAATTTGGGAAAATGTATACTATGTATCTTAATTTGTAGTTCCCCACAAATCTCTAACTTTCCGCTAATTTCCCTCCAGTGTCTCTGTCTTTTCTTCAGAATGGTTACTTTGTACTGATGATGTTCACCGTCAGGTTCCAACCCCTCAAGACAGCCATCTGGACTCAGGCTGGAACCTGCCCCCATAAACACTCAGCATTCCTCAGAAACCTTGTAAACAATGTTTCCTTTACAAGGGAAAGCCATTTTATCTGGCTCTCACTGCCCTCCAACCTCCAGAAAACGTTTTCTCTGTGAACTCAAACTGTAAAGTCCCCAACAGGTCAGAGCTGCATGCTAGCTCCCAGGCTGTCCCAGCTCACCTGGCCTCCTCCCGGGGCAGCATAACCCTTACAACTGGCAGGTCTCCCACCATGATTGCCAACTTCTCTGCTCCCATAGCCCTGGCAACTGCCAGTCTGCTTTTCTCCCAGCATTTTCTCTCAGCTCTTCTCCATCTCCAAGAAGTAGCTACGGCTGACTGCCCCAGATGTCTGTGGTCATTCTCTCTCTCTCTTCTCATCCAAAATAAAACCCTTCCCCTTACCATGGCGTGGCTTTGACAGTGATTTCTTTACTGCACTCCTTGCTTAAATTCATGGCTGCTGCTTTTCTCATTTCTTGGTTCTAATAAACAGAACAAGTATATTTTTCAAATTTAAGTTCTATTTCTACATTTATTATTGTCTTAGTTGGGGGTTCCCATTGCTGTGAAGAGACACCATGACCAAGGCAACTCTTAGAAAGGACAACATTTAATTGGGGCTGACTTACAGGTTCTGAGGTTCAGTCCGTTATCATCAAGGTGGGAGCATGGCAGCATCCACATAGATGTGGGGCTGTAGGAGCCAAAATTCTCCATCTTTTTCCAAAGGCAAACAGGAGAACACTGTTGTCTTCCAGGCAGTTAGGGTCTCAAAGCCAACCCCCAAAGTGACAACCTTCCTTCAACAAGGCCACACCTAATAGCGCCAATCTCTGGGCCAAGCTTATTCAAACCACCACAATTATGTTCTTTATCCCAACATTTCAATTTTGTTTGTTTGAGGCTGAGTCTCTCTATGCAACCCTATTTGTCCTGGACCTTGTCATGTAGACCAGGCTAGCCTTGAACTCACAGAGATATGCCACTCTGCCTCCTGAGTGCTGGGACTAAAGACATGTGTTTTAATGTTCCATCTGTATGCTGATATTCTTTTTGTTTTTCTCATTAGGACCATGGTTATTTTTAACTCCCCAAATGCATTTGCAGCTGCTCTGAGCTCTTCAAAGTGCACCTTGTAGGTGTTAGGGGTTGTTTCTTCCTGACCGGTGTTTCTTGACTATCAGTCACATTTTCCTGTTTCTTTACATGTGATGATTTACTGATGGTCATTACGTTGAACTATGGGAGCGAAGTTAAAAACACATAACTACTCTGAGCTGCTCTCTTACTCTGAGTAGTTCTCAGTGTTTCGTTCTAGGCAGTCTCTCAGTCATTCAGTGACTATTTTGAGCTTGAGGGTTCTGTTTGTTTTGATGCAGTGGAGTTTTAAGGGTTACTTATGCCAACCAGTGAAAGCCTAGGAGAATTCCTCAGGATTGTTAGGGCTCAACTTTGGAATTTTTTCTCTCCTGTAGCTCTTATCAGAGGTTAGTCTTAAGCATATGTAGACTAAGTCTGCAGTAGGCCTTAGCGTAGAGTCCATGTTTCTAAAGCATGATATCTAGACATTGGCAACAGTTTACGTGGTCTCTCCACTGTATGTGGTCAGAACTTGACAATTCTTAGCAATGCTCAACCTCTCTATTCCTCTGGTGCCCTCAGCTCTGTAGCAGCTACTTAAGGCTTTTGCTGCTTCGACAACCCCCACCCTGTGCAGTAAAGCCCTCAGCTGAAGACTCGAGACATGGGACCTGTTGACCCCTCCTCCATTTTAACTCTGCCACCTGGGATCCACAAACTGCCGTTGCATTCTCTGCACTTGGACTGCAGTCTGATGCCCTGCACTGTGATGATCATGGGACAACTTGTGAGTCCTTCCTTCCTCCCAGGAGCTCGGCCTCAGGCGTCCTAAAAACAGTTTCCCAGTGTATTTTGCTCAGATCCATTGTTGTTTACAGACTTACCTTAGCAGGCAACCAGCAGGTCCATCAGAGTTGAGTAAGAAAGCTTTCCAAATTTATCCCAACCCAAGTGAGGAAGATATCGTACTTTCCATTTCTGTTGGAAAAATGATCCTCCCACAAGATGGTGGCAGGCTGAAACTTCGGAATGCAGCTTCTACTGAGTATTATCCACTACTGAGGAGATTCTGCCAGGTCTCCGATTTGCCTTGAATTTATGGTTCTTCTGGCCCCATTTCATGACTGCTAGGATTACAAGTGAGAACCGATGTGTCTGGCTTGTGTTTTTAATGAAAGAAGAGAAAAGCAATCGAAGGCTGGCTGCCTCTTATGCTCCTTCTGCATAATTTGTTATACTCAATTCTACACTCGGCAACTCAGTGGCCGCGCTCTCTCATAACACTGGGTTATGTTCCTGTCTGAGCATTTAATCTCCAGAATACTTAAAAACAGCATCGCACATACACATGTACACACACGGTGTGTTTCAGTGTCCCTGTGCCTCTTGTGAAATCTTTGCAGATGGATATTCAGTTCTGTAATATTCTAGGTCATGCCATGCCTTGATGGCTAATGTGGATCTATCTGTAACTGATACAACCCTTATCATCTAATATTGATTATTAAACTGAAAACTGTGTTAAGAATAAGCACCAATGTTACATTTATGCATTTGAAAACTTTTATTTTTAAATGTGTCAGGCTCATTCCTGATCCAAAGTGCCACCAGCTCCTCCCTCTGGCTTCTACTATGTTTTGGTGTCCTCCACCTGTGATTTTTCTGTCACTTGAGCAGAATCCCAAGCCATCAGAACTCAAAACCACGTATCTTCCAAACAGACTTTAGAATAGAAATGAGTTTAGTTCAAGGAAAAGAAGAGTAGGAACATATATTTTAATAGCTTTAATGGGTTTACTTTTTCTCTTTTAGCTGTTCATTTTGTGTACAACATAGAATTAGTGGTTGCATGAACACAGCAGTCTCTACAATGCCAACTCTACCCTGCACATCAAAGGGACCAAATGACACGCCATGCATCTTGAGTGACTGCATTGCCACCGGCTCTGAGCTCTACCCAACCCCCCTGCAGCGCTGCGGTTTCTCACATCTCGTAGAGACAAGTGTAGACGGTGGAAATGAAACGCCCTAAGTAGTTCCAAGTGCACCGGTTTCAGCAAGGCTCTGATGTACAGATGGGTTTGGGGGACTGAGTCAGAAGCCTGGTTGATCTGTGAGATCATCATTAAACATGTCAAGAGTTTTTAAACATGGCTGATACATTATGGATCTTGGTATGTTCTGAGAAACAACCCGAGCTGATGTTTAAAGTAGAAAGGACACGCTGCCCAGGGAAAGGATTTCATGATGTCAGGTGGATATAAAGAACTTATACAAAGCCAGCACTTCCAGTGACAGCTCAGGACAAGCTCAGGACCTCTGAGCTATGCTACCATTCACAGAGACTACCACTCAGCTATGACAGCGGTCCCTTCCCTCTTTCCTCTTCCTCCTTTCTGTGTTATCCCCGCCCCCAGCCCTGTGGTCTTGATTGTGTCAGAAACTCGTGAGATTTCTTCTGCAAGTGCTGACTCCATATTACTGTGAGGTGCTTTTTTCTTGTTAGTTTATTCTGAATAAGCAGAGGAGTGTAACCCAGTGGGGCTCAAATAGCGTAGGGAAGATGGGGCTGGCAGAGGTTAAAAGCCTTTGCTTCTTTGGTTAAAAAACCCACAGCTGATATTTATGTCCCCCCCCCCACCATACAGAAAATAGATTTTGCTATTCTTGTTCAAAGTACAAAACATAAATCATGTTTAGAACGTGGAATGTGGAATGCTAAGAGACCATTTTTGTTGTTTAAAAAAATCTGACATTTCACGTTTGCTTGCATTTGAAGTTAAGTAATTGTATTCCTGAAATATGCTAGCCTTCCAAATGACAAATTTGCCATCCACATTGTTAGGAGACAGGTGATAAACATTCTTAGTCCTGGGTTTGCTCTTGGGGCATTACAATTTATCGTCTCTTAGGACCAAAAATAGAAAGAAAAAGACAAATCCACATGGTACAAGATTACCATTCCTTCCCATTCTCTCTGGAGGACAGGAAGCCTGGCTTCTACCAGACCACTGCTGAGGCCATGCATGTCCCCTGTCACATCAGGGACGACTCAGGCACATTCTCTCACAACCTCCTGTGAGAAGGCAGTGTAGATGGCAAACACAATGCTGTGCATCGTCACAGTGTTCTATTTTAGACAATCCATTGTCAAAAGGATGTTCACGCAGAAACAGAGGTAAGCCTAACAGCCAAGGACCTCGGAGAGGGACAGCACTCAGGACAACCAGACGGTAAACATGTAAACGCTAGTGACCAGAAATGTGAGTGATCAGACTTTAACCAAATGCAGGTTCCATTCCCTCCATTGGGGTGGTCCTGCCCCCCGCCCCGTCCTGGTCCCTAAATGCTCTCCATCCCAACTTTGCCTTCCTCTCTAAGGGAGGACGTAGGCAGATAGTCCCAATCTCTTTCACAAAGCCAGTTTTAAAAGAACAGAAGTTAAGAATGTTGGAGCCCTCTACTGCTCTGAAATGATGTCGTGGCAATTTCCCAACTTTGGGTTTTCAGGTAAAAGGATCCGATGAAAAACACACAGAGAAATTACTGGATGTAGCCTCGGAGCCTGTAGAGAGCATTGTCTACTGTTCCATGATTTAGATTCTCCCTGTGTGGACAGAACTGTTTGCAGTGTTCTAAGCAGTCCCTATTTGTCCTTACATAGGTTGAGGCAAATTTAAAATTTACATAGGGGGGTTGGAGATTTAGCTCAGTGGTAGAGTGCTTGCGTAGGAAGCGCAAGGCCCTGGGTTTGGTTCCCAGCTCCGAAAAAAAAAAAAAACCAAAATAAATAAATAAATAAAATAAAATTTACATAGGACATAATCCTCCCAACTTAAAGATGTCTAATACATGCTTTCTATCAGGCTAATTAAAAATTATGAGAGTAGTGTGACTTTGTATTACATAAAAAATGCTAAATTATTGCACAGTGAAATTATTTCCGTGAACCTGCCTGTTATCCACCAGGCAGTCACTGCTTTCCTTGTTGACAGCTGACATCTGGAAAATCACCAGCATGTTCAAACCATTTCATCTCCATTAGCATCTTTAAAAAGTATAAAAAGGGATATTACTTTGAAAATGCAAACATTCTAAGAAAAGCCACATCCAGGGTTTGGGCAGGAAGAGAATGAGCTGGTGCCTTGCTAGGGCCATGCTGGGTGAGCCCACACCTACCAGACCCCCTGGGGAAAAAGGGGATTGGGATTCAGTTTACAACAGTTCAATTTTGCTGTTGAACATGAGGCTTCCTTTTTAAAGAATCAGCAAATGTCTACACTAGCACCTCCTGTACGATGCTTCGTACAGGAGTTGGAAGTTTGTATCCAAAGCTGCATGTGCACAGGCATCTGGAAACCCAGGCTTGACCACTTTCACCCCAGTCCCGGACCAAGGCTTCTCCCTTTGCCTCTGTGTGAACACACTTGAGATATGAATGGGTGATTAAATGGTCTGAAAGGATGTAACTCCCCCATTTAAAGATCTGGATTGTCGGGAATGTTGTGATATGTGTGGCTGCTAGAGTTCCTCATGGGCACTCTGAGGATCAGGTAGATTTTCCTGCCCTTCCTTAAAACCTGCTAGCCCCAAGCTGCCACCAGAACCATTAAATAATGTCCTTGTGCCAAGAAGAAGGAGGCTGGTCTTTGGAAGTTTTCAAAAATGTATTTAGACGTGGCGAATGTACAAGATTCTGTGGTTAAACAATACAAGACTTTTAGAATAAATGAAAATAGGCCCCTGAATATGATCTACTCCTTTGCTCCATGCTTGCTTCTTGGTGAAATTCTGAACAGCAAACGCGCCTATGATGATTTGTGGAGATGAACAGCACACACGTGTCTCAGAGGTGACCTTAACTCAGACTGCACATGGGTGTGTAGCATGATTATAACACTGGGCTTAACAGTATGCCCCTCGGCAGTAGTAAACCGACCAAACGACGGACAGAGCAGCAGCGTTACTAAGACTGCAAACGCTTATGTATTAGGGGACATTTAGAAACGGACCTAAGGACCCCACCGTACCAACTGTCCCTGCCCTTTTCCAATCTATGGCCTAGTTTAAGGGATGCTATTCTTAGCTTTAGTTTTACTTTTTACTATTTTATATTATATAGGTGGCGTATGACCCAAAATATCAGATGCAGTTTTAAATTAGTGACTGTACCCCAGATTTATTCTATTCTGTGTTTCACCCATAGTTTTGGGTTACTTGTTACAGCTGCCTGTCCCCCCCTCCCCCAATTGATAATGGCTAGGGAGATATGGGCAAGCCTTTTAAGTTGCCAGACTTAACGGTGTGTGTGTGTGTGTGTGCGCGCGCGCGTGCTTGCACACGTGTAAAGACAGGATGACATAGGCTATGAATTTCAGGATATATGAGTTCTAGATTGCAAATTATTTCAAAGAGTCTGGTGTGAAGAGAGAAAAGATAATAGTGTGTCAATATTAACAGTTGACATTTCTATTACACATTAGTTACAATGTCAATCAAGTGTGTATTTTCCTGCTTGCTTGCTTGTTTTCTTTCCTCCCTCCCTCCCTCCCTCCCTCCCTCCCTCCCTCCCTCCTTCCTTCTTCCTTTCTTTTGTGTGTCAGTGATGAGGAAAAAACATCTTGGTTTTAATTTGGAAAGCAAAGAAAGCTGCAGAGAAACGACTGAGCGCTGAGGTAGCCCAGCCGAGAACTGCCCAGCATGGCGAAGCCCTTGCTTCTTACAGAAAAGGAGGGAGGCCTTTCAGAATGTTTCAATGTGCCTGCTGGCCTTCTGCTGTCAATGGAGACCGTTGCTTATATCAAATCATAGCATTCCAATACTGTTTCTATCCTAAGCCAGCCTTGCAGATGAACGCTCAGTGCTTCTGACTTACAAACCGTAATTCCTAGGATCCCATTGGACTGTCAGGAGGGGTTATTCAGACC
The DNA here is from genome assembly GCF_011064425.1 of Rattus rattus. Lineage (NCBI taxonomy): Eukaryota > Metazoa > Chordata > Mammalia > Rodentia > Muridae > Rattus > Rattus rattus. The sequence continues at coordinate 85,753,507 of NC_046156.1, forward strand.
TGTGATCAAGCTAATATGGAAAACAAGAAGTTTGCAGACACTGTATTGTATGTGTTTTTCTCCTCTCCTATATGATATTTAGCTTGGTTGTGAATTTATTTTGCACCATGAAGTATGGCTCCCCACCTCCTCTGACAATAAAACCATGTATCTGGAAAAACATTTCTAGTATATGTGTTCCCTGTGTTGAGGGCTGCTAGATTCCTCTGTTCCTGCAAGATGCATCCGATTTGCCCAAAGGCCTAGATAAAAATGATGTAACCAGAGCAGTTCATGGTTCATAGTTCACCTCCCCCTCCCCCAATCCCTCCCCCTGACCGCCATCTTTTCCAGAGCTGAATCAGGAGTGCTGGTTAAACAAACACAGGGTATTTTGGGTGACTATTCCAGGGAGAAGATATGTGTAATCCTGGGTCAAAGGAGGAAAAAGATCTGTGAAATCAGGAAGAGGAGGATGAGAACAAACAGGAAAATCAAAGTGCACCTGGCAAAAGAAAAAGAGGTCACTGCTTTTGTGACTCCTTCACACATTTCCAGATGCCCAAGCCAAGAGTGCAGTCAGCTCCCTAGAGCCTCCTGAGAGGATTAGAACATCAGTGCTAGCACTCCCTGCCGTCTTCTGCATCTGTGCAAACTGTCCAAATCACAGTTGCCAAGCCGGGGAAGCTGTGTACTAGAACCTTCTCTGGGTCTTGTTTTTGACAAATACCAGATTCAAGAGGCCAGTCCCTTCCATTCACAGCAAGGAGCAGAGAGTACCTGGCCACTGAGAGTGAGTGCACACGCCATGGGGTCGAACAGTGATCCAGACTGGCTTGGCTGAGCTGATCACATTTTAGAAACAGCTCTTGGGAACTAGCTTTGGACTGTTCTGGGTTTGTATAATTTATTTTTATGATTAAACAACTGCAAATGCAGTGAGTTCTTTAAAATCCTACCCCGCCCTCCCACCCTATCCCACCTGAAGAGTAGAAATTGCCAGGGAAGCAGCACAGAGGTAAGGGGCCTGGGGGGCTGGGGGCCTGGGCTGGCATCAGCTCTACTCCTAAAACACTGTAAAACTCTCCCAACTTTGGCACTGTGGGGACTATTGGCAATTAGAACTCAGGCTAGGTAGGGAGTCCGGGGAGCCTTGGGGATGGGCCCAAGGCTTTGGCAGTGCTGTTTATGGAAGTTTCACACTTACTCTCTCAAATCCGTTTCTCTTGCAGCTAGATTCACCCTTCTGAAGCCGCCAGAGAAGGGGAGTGGCCAGGATGCAGAGCCCACACCTAACTGTAGACTCGCCATGGCTGGGCACAGGTCAGGAAGGGGCATTCCAGGAGGGGGAGAAGGTAAAGGGCTACTCTGGTTTTATGTGTAACTACTTATCAAAATACTACCATTTTGCCTAGAATTTCTATCTTTAAAAAAGTCTACAAGCCATGGGAAGGGGAAGAGGCCAGAAAGGAGATATATATAATTTTTTTCCTATTTGGTTAAATAAGTTTCTTCTCCAAAGCAAAATTTACAAGATATATCCATAAACCTCGATCAGAAGGCTCTGTAGCCAGTGTGGTCAGCCATGCTGGTTTAAAAACCCTGCTTGCTCAAGGAATACCAACTGACTAATTTGATAGCAAAGTCTTTTTTTTTTTTTCTTTACGGAAACATTTGTGTCTCGAATTACTTTTCTTTCCTCTTGTTATATACTTCTGTGTTAGGCAAATACAGAAAAGAGTTGACTCTCTTCTGTCAATCTGGACCTTTAGCACTCTAGAGAAAGAGCATCCGAAGTGGACAGGCCCGTCCCAGCACTGGTTAACCCCACACCTGCCTCCTCCACTCCCCTTCCACTAGACCCATAATGCACACCGTCAGCCCGCGTCTCCACAAGCCAACGCTCCACTCTAACATGATAGAATGTATTTTGTACTAAAACATTCTGAAAAGCAGAAAAGACCCTAATTCCAATGTTGAAAACACAAGATACAAAAGTAAGTGACTTTTCTGGGAGGCCATTATTAATTCTTGATGAGGTCAGAGGAAAGCGAGTTCCCAGAGGAATCAAGACAGTGCGTCCGAGGAGTCCAAGTCTGTCATTCTCCACCTACAAGCCCTGCAGCTGAAGGACAGAAGGCTTGGCAGTGGGGAAGGGGTAGCTGAGGAGCAGGCCCTGAGAAGCCATGCTGACAAACACCCTCTGAGAGGACAAAGCCAGGCGGGCTCGGGGGCACGTCCACAACGATAACCTTGGCTCTTTGGGGCTGGTTCAATCAGCCAAAAGGACCACCTAATATGTCCTATAAATTAACTTACAAAGTATATAGACTGGGACCCCCCCCCCATAACTTTGGTGTTAGGCAGGAAGAGCAGTCATCTAGCCCCCAAATGACTCTGCTGCTTGTCTCTGAGGGTTCTCTTCCCAACCGGCTCTGCCACCAGTGCACACAGGTCCCCAGGAGCCAGTCTGCCGTTCTCCCTCCAGGTCACAGCAGACAGTTCACATTTGCCTGGGTATGGGTATTTGCAATTGAACATGAAAGGTCTTTCTCTTGCCAGGAAGCATGTCCCAGCAGTTTGCCACCAAATACCAACTTGCGGTGCTAGCTGGGAACAGCGCTTGTGGGTGATTCTAGGCTGCAGTTTCTCCCAGCACTGTTTGGGAGACAGGAAAGCTACTTGGTAGAACGGGCTCGAGAAGGGCCGTGCAGAAACCAGCGGCTGGTGAGTGTGAGCTGGTGACCCCAGGACTCCTGCCTTCCTCTCCAGGGCAGACAGCGATTCTCAAGCACATTGAGAATCATCCCACCCTATTCCTCCTTCAGGACGGAAGGGCACTGTACTGTGATGTGCTTTCTGCCCTGCTTGCTTCCCTTCCTGTGGGTTCTTGGTAAGGGGAGACAAAAACTCACGCCTCACGGGAAGCCAGCGGCCGCCTGGCTTCGATGCACTGTAAGGTGTGAGCACGGTGAGGTTACAGGAGGAGAGGCATAGGGCTGGCTAACTGCATCCTGACTCTCTTAACTAATGAAGGAAGCAGGGGAAGGGGGAGGTCTGGCGTGCAGGAAGCTTCACTGACTTTCCATGCCTCGGTCTCTAGGAGCAGGCAACACATGACTAAGGGTTGCCCGTCTCCTTGCAGGCTGCTGGAGTACTAAAGGCCAACACTCAGAAGGGGAGAGCATTTCTGAGGGAACTACTTTGAGGCAGAGGGTGTGGCTACCACATCATCACGGTGATGGACGGGCAACACCGGCTCGCCCTTCCCAGGTGCAGGAGAGGACACCAAGGCAGGTTCCTGAAGGACCAGGAAAGAGATCATGAAAAGTACATTAAGAAGGAAAATACATGGCCTGTCTTTCTTTTGCCTCACATGTGGGATCTACGGCTACCTATGTATGCATTTCAAACACTGATAGAAGGGCTGGGGGAGCACAAACCTAGCAGCCTCTCTTCTATGTCAGCCAGGGAACCCTCAGCTCAGCACTCCAAAGGGATTCAAGGCCATCAGGGAAGGGGGTTCTGTGTTGGGATGCATGATCCTAATTATAATTCCCACACTGTTTACTACATGAAGAGAACAGTATGTTGAGCGTCCTCTAGTTTGGGGCAGCTGAGATCCTGTAGGGCTCACTGCTCTTCTGTTTTGCTACTATTCCTGAACTTCACCACCATGACTGTAATATTGTCAGGGCAGCCTCTGTAAAAGGACTGCAGGACGATGCTTTTGGCCCCAAAGTGCGGCTCATCCAAGCGCTCCTTGATGAATCGAACTGCTTCTTCATTGCTAAAAGCATCCCACAGGCCATCCGACGCTAAGATCATGAACTCAGGCTGCAGCTTGTCCAGGTCAAAGGTCAAGATGTCTGGGTCTGGGATGACCACGTTGAGATTTTTCAGCGGATAATCTCCCAGGGATCGAGACATGGCTAGGATCCCCTGGACCCTCCAGGAGCCATTAAAGCTGATGAATCCACCTGGAAAGACAGAAGGAGCCTGTTAGCTTGCCCAGCTGATAATCTCCCATACTTGGTACAGTTTGAGTGTGTGTACCACAAGCTAGTCTGCTACATGAGAACTGAGCCACAAGTACTCCTCCTTCCCCTTCATCACTGCCGAGGCCAACAGCATCCTGCGGCAGGGCCTGTAGAGATGATGAGAACTTCATGCGCTCATCCTCGGCCCTGCTAATGTATGCAAGAATATGAAGGGTTGAGTATGGGCAGGGACAGAGCATCAGCTTTAATAACACCCTGTGGCAGCTTGGTGACTGACAGCAGGCAGCTCCAGCATCGGGGTTTGAAGAGAGTGGAAAGAAAATTCTGAAAAGCAGGTAGACAGGCAGGAGACGTCTCTGAAATAGTCGCTAGTGAGGTCACTCTTGGATGTGTTGGTGTGGATCTCAAGAAGAACTGGGATCAAGGAAAACCAAATGAGTATAACACCTATTCCACTGTATCGTGAGAATGTAAGACATTATTCCATACACATCCCCTAGCACAGTGTGGGATGGCACATAGTTCAGTGCTGTCCATTCTTTTCCCTCTCTCCCTTCCTCTTTGAGAGAAAACCTCTTATGGTCCAAGGTCATCTTGAACTCACTACATGGCTGAGGCTGGCCTTGCATTTCTGACTCCCCGGTTTCTACCCCCTGAGCACTGGGATTAAAGACGTGTTCCACCGCCCCCCTGGCTTTCACTAGCCTTTCTTTAAAGAAGCCATGAAACTTTCCATGAAAGTTATGTAAGCTCTAGACCTTTCCCTGACAACCCTGGAGGAGAGAGGAGCCACACATGAAAGTCACAGGCATCAAGTAGTACTCTTCTGTGACAGGTTAAACACTGCTAACCACTGAAGGGAGGCAGGGTGGAGGAATGGCTTGTGGGGGGGAACAGCATAGAGAGGTTTGCTTTAAGGGAATGGTGGACAGAACATCAGGCAATTCCTGCAAGTGTGGTGTAGTGGTCAGGGACCTGTGCTGTGTAGTTGGCCATGGTTTCAATTCTGGCATTGTCATCCACTGGCTGTATGTCTGTGGACAAAGGTCTCTCTGAAGTTCTAATTACTGGCTATAGAGTGATTTTAACACTATAGTCTTCACAGAATATATAAACGTGTATGATGTGTGTCAGGCTTGGCTCCTACACATGGTGAATGGAAGCTTACACTGATGCTGGCAGTGAAACAGCAGAGACAGAAAGGTCACCATTATATGGCCAGAAGTTCCCGTCATGCTGAGTGGGAGGAAGAGAGATGTCGTGAAGTCTATGGTCATACTAAACACAAATAAAGGTGACAAAACTCATCATTACTCATTAGGTCATTTAGGGCGATTAAAACAAGAGACTCACAAATGGTCCAGGTACACAGAACATGAGACCTGAGAGTGCTTAGCTCTAAATGGAACATCTATGTCATGCCCTCTCTGCCTAAGGTTTGGAGGTCATGGAGGTGGAGTGGGCAGCAAGAGTGTACGGGTCAGAGGTGGTGGAGGACTCCAAGGGGAACAGCAGGGTAGCTCACACATGAACTCACGACATTGTGACAGTATGCACAGTACCTGTGGAGACTCAAGTCAGACAACATTCAAGTATGGAGGTAAGAAGCGGGCATGAAGGTCCACCCCTAGCTGAGAAGCTACTGGCGCGTGACAGCTGCTGGAAGAAAGAGCCCATTTCTTCAAGGGTGTGGCCCTTGGTAGTTAGACTGTGGATGGTCTCACATGGGCAGCACGATTGGACTTGATGGGTAGGGAGAAAAGCCACAAGGTTGCATAACGATATGATCGCTAATCTTGGCTCTCAGGTTGACTCTATCTAGGACACATCCCCTAACAGCTGGGCGTGTCCGTGAGGGATTTTCTTGATTGGATTGTCTGAGGTCGATTGGGTTGGGTTGTCTAGGCTACACATTCTGGTGGCAGCCCACATGCATAAAAGGACATGGAAGAGGGAAGATTTTGCCTTTTTGCCTCCTTGTCTTCCCTCATGCCGGCAAGTTCATCTATACTGCCGCTGAGGCATTGCACAGCTGATACATCCTGTCTTGTGGACTATTCAACTGATGGACTCTTTGCCTTCTCTCATTGTGAGAGAGCCATGGTTGGACTAGCTGAACCACAGCTTTTAAGACAGTCAGATAGATCTCATAGATATTTATGATTATTTAATAATATAAACAATAATATATGTAATATATTATACATATTACACACACACACACACACACACACACACACACACACACACACACGTATCAATTCTGACCCTCTAAAGAACCCTAACAAGTACACTTAGGGGGTAGAGCTGGGCAAATTTATAGGAGGAGAATGAATATGATCAAAATACATTGTATGAAATTTTCAGAGTAAAAGTATTAAAAAAAATACACCCTTGCCTACTTTATGAAAAAAAAAAAAAACAGAGTAGGTCAGATTAATCTTGGAGACAGTGTTCAAACTTTGTTCTATAAGGAAGCGCTGCAGAGTGGCAGCCTGTCAGGTATGACAGGGAGGGGACAGAGGACACCATGCTTGTGAAATCTCAAGGACACATGCTGGACACTACCATAGAGCTTCCAGGGGCATCTGAATCTGCAAAACTTAGCCAACTGATCTTCGGTGTGGACTTATTGACCCAGGCCTGGAACTGAAGGACTTGGGAGGTGGAGGCAGGAGACTTGGGTTAGCCTGGGCTACTTGAAACCCCATCTCAAAAAATGAGTATCATCTTAGCAACTTTATGTCAACCACCCTACTTAATGTTATAGTTTCCTGCCACCCCCGTTTCTTCATCCGCGTTATGCATCTAGACAGTAGTTACTACCTTATGGTACACTATGGAACTCACTGATTTTACCTGGTGCCTGTTTACTCTATCTTCGCCCCAACCAACTTAAGAATGTAAATTTCATGAGGGCCCTGTGTGTGTGCAGGGGAGGAGGGCATGGTGAATAAACAGTGGTCTCTTCCCTTTCCACTTGGGACGGTCACCGAGTCGTGTGCCGAGGTATGGAGATAGCCAAGGTCAAGTTCTTGCCTCTCAAGAGCTCACTGCCATGTCTGCACTGGTTGGTTCCGCAGTGCTGAGCCCGGTCAGGAAGGGAAGGCAGGTAAGAGCCAGTTGTGCGTGCATTTTCACAGGGAGCCCAATGAGACGTACTGAGGATGCCAGAACAAGACAGAAGGGGCAGCCGCGCCAGCCTGTGGAAGTCTTGGCCTCCGTGGGACGTGAAAAGCTTCCAACAGGACACTCAGGAGTTGAACTTTAAGGGATGCATACTTTGAATCTTCTTGGAAGTGGGAATGACATTTGCAAAGGCACAAATATATCACTGGAGTTCACACTGGAGTTTCATGAGTCTGGCACGGCTGCAAGGGCGCAGGGGCCCAGTGATTAGGTTGAATTTTAAAACGAAAAGTTTTGCCTTTGGCAGAGAAGAGTAGCAAATTAGGTTGCCATTAATGAATAGGAAATGTACAGTTTAGGAATGTAGAGCAGTTATGGTCATGTCATTGTGACTGTGTGCTGCTGGGTGAATTTGCTCCCTCCCTCCCGGGAAACTCTCCAAGCTGGCACCTAGTTCCTCCACAGTTCCTCCATGGCGGGCGCAGGGCCACAGACTCACCAGCTCTCTTTATCCTCTTCCTCTCCTTCAGCTGGTAAGGCTTGTGATCGTGAGACAAGGGAATGGCATTGCCATCTTTGTCACACAAGACTCCTCGAGAGTCACCCACGTTGGCCACGGTGAGGTCTTTATCTGAGAGTAGAGCGATCAAACACGTTGTTCCTGCAAGACAGAAGGAAGAGGCAGGGTAGCCTGGGCAGTGCATGGATGGTCCCCTGCGTCTCCAGGCCAGCTGACTCCCGTCCTTAGAGCCTCTCTTGCCAGAGGAGCTTTACTCCAGCTACTCCGGGAATAATCACGATTCACTTCGACACCATTGATCAAATCTGACAGGCCATTTTCTTAACCGTGTTACGCTGTCACTGAAACAGGCTAGAGGAACAGTATCATTTTCCTAAATCACTTTGTTTCTGCTACTCTCAATTTAAAACACCACATTCCACCGGATTAGGGGAGAATTAGAATCAGCTCGAAGCCCTAGACAGCTGCTACGTGTGTTTTCATCTTCTCGTTGGTACCGAGTCTCTGAGAAGTCCCAGTGGCAAGTGTGAAAGCGGATAGGTGGGGGCGGGCTGGCTCCTGAGGAAAAGGCAGATGCTAACGACCATATCCTGTGGCGCTGTGACAAAACCAGTACTGTCAGGAAAGGTTGAGCTCAAATATAGAAAGTCTGAGAGCAGAGACCAGGGACTAGGGAAAGGGCCGCCGGCCCCAGGTGTGCAGGGGCAGGCTACAACAGCAGAAGCAGAGACATCTACACGGAAGATGGAAGTGTTGAGGTGGTCTGATCACGTGATGGCCTGAAGCCCACACAGGACACACAAAGACAAGCTTTCCTCAGTTCCTTCTGAAGTGAATACGAACACAGCAAGGAAATTCGAACTGTCTTTTGCCTCCCTCTGACCCCTGCCAGTCACTGTCAGTGGTCACCTGTCTATTGAAACCCAACTCACAACCCGTTCCGCTCTTGCCTCAAATTGACAGCTCCTTTATTTGTTCAAAAATACTCACTTGTCCTTCCCTAAAGGTCCCTCCCTCATTAAGAGCGCCGCACTCCATAACAAAATTATAAACTGCATCTAAATGACCTTTTCACTCTTCCTAGAACAACGACAAAAAGAGGACCCTGTTTGTAACAGAGAGAATACAGGTTGACATGAGCATGAGGTTAATTACAATAATCAGTATATTCAATTACAATTCTGCTTGAAGCTCTATTCTTTCTTAATTAGGGGAAATGATTGGCATGTGAGCAAGTTCACACTGCCTCAGACTCTGAGTTCACATGTGCACTGACCACGCTTATGTAGAGGACCTTGTTCTCCTGGCCCTCTACCTGCTCTGGCATTTCCATTCTTCCACCTCCTCATCCTCAGGGTTCCCTGGGCCCCGAGGGGAGGGATTTGATGGAGACATTCTATTTAGGGCTGAGCATTCCGAGGTCTCTCACTCTGCATACTGTCTGCCTGTGGTCTCTGTATTTGTCCCCATGGGGTATAGGAGGACGCTTCTCTGATGATAGCTGGGAAAGGCACTGACCTATGAGTAGAGCAGAATGTCACTAGGAGTCTGTTTATTGCTAGTCCTTTGGAACAGTAGTATGTGGTTTTACCCTGGGTCCCTGGGATATCTAGACTCAGGTTCTCGGTAAACAAGCAGTGTTAGGGATCAGTTCCATCTCATGGAGCAAGCCTTAAGTCAAATCTGATATTAACTGGTCATCCCTACATGCTCCGAGTCACCATGGCACTAGCATATCATGCAGGCGGGACAACAACGTAGATCAAAGGGTTTCAAGATGGCTTGGTTTTTATCGTTCTTCTTTGGTAGCATGCGGTGTACCTTCTGGTACTAAGAGCATGACCCTGTAGGGGTAAAGGCCTAGGTAGACAGCAGCCAGACTTTAGGTGCCTTGCCCTCAGTTTGTGGAGAGCAGCCTATAGACCTGACAAGAGCTTGGGTTGCTTGGGGTTCCCACGAAACCCTTTTGGCCATTAATTCAATTAGATGTAACCCATTCTCATTACTGGAAGCTTCATTTGGTGGTAAGAGATACCCAGTTGAAGCTTTGTCTCCCCCTCTCTCCCCATTTTTGGTGATTTCATTTAGGGATATACATCAACATAAGAAAGGTGGTTTACAGCAAGTCCATAGCTATGTAAATGGGGAGAAAATCAAAGCAGTTCCACTAAAATCAGGAACAAGACAAGGCTGTCTATTCCCTGCATTCCATTTCAATAGTATTTGAAGTTCGCTAGATCAATAAGACAACTGAAGGAGATCAAGGGGACACAAATTGGAAAGTAAGAAGTCTAAGTAACTTTATTTGCAGATGATGTGATAGTATACTTAAGAAACCCTAAATATTACACTGGAAAACTCCTATAGCTGATAAACACATTCAGCAAAGTAGCTGGATACAAAATTAACTCACAAAATCCAGTAGCCTTCCTTATATAGAAACGATAGAAAGACTGAGGAAAAAAAAATCAGGGAAAACAGCACTTTTCATAATGGCCTTAAATAATATAAAATTTGAGGTCACTTTAATCAAGCAAGTGAAATATTTGTATGATTAAAAACATTGAAGAAAGAACTTAACACCTCAGAAGAAAGAAGAAACACCTCATTGAAGAACACCTCAGAAGATAAAAAGATCTCACATGCTCAGAGATTAGTAGAATTAATACAGTAAAAATGGCCATCCTACCAAAAGTAATCTACAGATTCAAAGAAATCCCCATTAAGATGCTAACACAATTCTTCATAGATACCGAAGAGAATTTTCAGTTTCATACAGAAACGCAAAAAAAACAAAACAAAACATGATAGCTTAAACAATCATAAAAGAACTGAGGGAGGTATCACAGTCTCCCATCTCAAATTGTACTACAGAGCTATAATAATCAAAAATGGCACAAAACCAGGCACATTGGTTAGTGAATTAAACTAAAGACTCTACGACATAAGTCCATACACCTATGTTAACATTATTGGTAAAGAAGCCCAGAACACACCCTGAGAAAAGACATCATCTTCAACAAATGGTGCTGGTCAAACCGATGGCTGCATATAGAAGAATCAAAATAGATCCTTACCTCTCACGCTGCTTAAAACTCCAAATCTATCAAAGACCTCAACATAAAACTGAGCCTGACAGAAGAAAAGGTGAGCCTTGAACTCACTGGCACAGGGAGAGACGACTTTCTGAACCGGACACTGATAGCACAGGCATTAATAAGACCCATACAACCGAAACGCTTCTGTGGGCAAAGACACCGTCACCCAGACAAAGCAGCAGCCTACAGTATGGGAAAAGAGTTCTACCAAGTACACAACTGATAGATGGCTAATATCCAAAATATACTAAGAACTAAAAAAAATCTAGATAGTAAGAGGAAACACAAATGGTTGAGACTCATTTAAAGAAATGTTCAACATTTCTCTTTGTTATTAATACTATTTCTGTGACGAAACATCATAACCTAAAAGCTGAAGGAAATACCCTGTATTTCCTACCCTGTAGAAGGTTGTCAACAGCCCAAGGAGAAGGAAAGGGTTTATTTGACTCCTGCTTCCATATCATTGTTCATTGTTGAAGGTACTCAAGACAAGAACTCAAGCAGGGCAGGAACCTGGATGCAGGAGTGGATGCAGAGGCCATGGAAGGGTGCTGCTTACTGGCTTGCTCCCTGTGACTTGCTCAGCCTGCTTTCTCTCATTCCAGTGTCTGAGAACCCAGGACCACCAGCCCAGGGAAGGCACTAACCACACTGGACTGGGCACTCTGCCATCAATCAGTAATTAAGAAAATACCCTACAAGGTTGCCTACAGCCCAATCTTATGGAGGCATTTTCTCAATTGGATTTTTCTCTCTCAGATGACTTTAGCTAGTGTCAAGGTGACACAAAAGTCAGCACAGCATCCTTAGTCTCCAGGGACATGCAAACAAAAACTACTTTGAGATTCTGTCTTACACCCATCAGAATGGCCAAGGTCAATAAAACAAATGACATCTCATGCTGACGAGGGTGCTAAGTAAATGGAACACTCATCCATTGCTTGTGGGAGAGCAAAAGTATACAGTCACTGTGGAAAACAGTGTGCTGGTTCCTAAGGAAGCTGGGAATCGATTTACTTCAAGATCCAGCTCTACCACTGTGGGGCCGCAGGTTGTGAAAGGTACCCTGATTCCTGGTCGAGATAGGTTGAATCCCCGGAGACCCTAAAAGCGACTCCCAGTCTCTCAGGAGATCAAGGCCTCACTAGCTGCAGCCTCCCATAGACCCCAGTAAAGAGGTTTGGTAAAGCGGTTTGAGACAGACCAGTCACGTAGGGCAATGCCCCAAGCCCCTCCTCCACAGGTGAGGACATGACCACAGGTCACATAGGCTCAAGACAGATCAGTCATAGAAGCAGGACCACACCTCCAAGTATGTAGATGAGGTCTTCCCAAGCTCTCAGGCCAAACCAATAGGAAGTACTTGCTGTCAGACACTGACCCATCCAAAAGCTGTATTTAAGAATCCTGTTCAGGATTAAAGGTGTACAGGAATTATTCCATTGTCTGAGAGCTTCTGTCATAAGAGCTGTAACACTGCCGCTTGGGGAAGAGATTGGTTCTCCTGAAATTGCCACCAGGAGCTCCCCTGCACCCCTCCCTAGCTAGTCAGCCGAAGCAACCAAAGTGGCAGTGTTGGAAAGAAGAAGGACCAGCAGCAGAGGAGGTGGAAGCAGCGCCCCCTCCCTGCCTGAGTTCTCTCCCCCTCACCCAAACCCGAGCACCTCGCCGGGCCAGAGATCTCTGTGGGAAGCCCCAGGCACCACTCTTGGGCATATAACCAAAGGATGCTTCGATCCTGCTACAGAGATACTCGCTCAACCATGTTCCCTACTGCACTATTCGTAACCTGGATACGATATCCCTCCACGGATGAACTGATAAAGAAAAGGTGGTACATTTACACAACAGAATATTACTCAGTCATTAAAATAAAATGATGAAACCTACAGGTAAATGGATAGGTCTAGAAAAAAAAAAAAAAACACATCCTGAGTGAGGAAGCCCAGACCCAGAAAGACAGATAAGGTATATATTCACTTATAAGTGGATATTAGCAGATGACTATGATGTCCAAGCTATAGTCAGTGCAAGTACAGAGGTTAGGACATGGTAAGGAACTAGGGGGACAGATAGATCTCCCTGGGAAAGGGGAAGAAAGCAGATATTTATGGATGGATGCAGGGGACTAGAAAAGGAGGAGCAAGTAAGAAAGAGGGGGGGTGAGGAAAGGAATATGGGAGAGGCAGCTAAACTTAAGGTCCATTTGAGGGACTGTATGGAAACAATACAGTAGATGCGTCCTAAATATGTACACATATGAAGATGATCCAAGCAAAATCACTGAAACATTTTTAACATCCTAAAAAATAAAACAAAACAAAACAAAACAACTCAACTATCCAGAAATCAATACCCTTGAGGGGTATTAGCTGAATTTGATCTGCAACTATTTGCTTCGTTCTAAGTTTAGCTTGGCTAAACCTGTCTGATACAATCAGAGCATAAACCTTCTATGCAGCACATTAGGGCTTGAAAGGTAAAGTAGAGGGGCTGCTGTACTGGGTGTTACGTGGCCTGTGGGTGCATGCAATGGAACTGATGAAGCGCTTCTGACCTCCCCTTCTCCGTGCTCTCAGGGCAAGGACGTCCCACCAATGGCTTCCACACCATTTAAGCCTATGCCATCAGTGGACACTCAGGTTCACCTCAGCTTCTTAGCTGGTATCTCCTTCGGCCTGTATTTACAGAGATCCAGGGAAGGGTCCTCCTGTATAAGGGAAGGGAGTCTGCCTGGCTGGGTCTAGGCCCTTCCCCGGCCGCTGCAGTCAGTTCATCTGTGATTAGCTTATCAAGCTGTCAGGTAAGGAGAGAGAGTCAGGGCTGCAGCTACAACGAGCTTGTTATCCTCGCTCCGACTACGAATCGCTGCAGGGTTTCGGTACCATCGTTTCCCAGTGAGGACAGACTGAGCTAATGAGGAATTAATACAGTAATACAGTAACCACAGGGACAGAGGATGGCACATGGATTTTAAACCAGATAGAGCAGGCCCATCAGGGAGGGAGGAAGGAGAAAGGGGGTGGTTTAGAATGATGTCTCTATCTATGTGCAGAAAACTGGGTGCTCCCTGGAACTCAGGAATGTTTACTGTGAGTTTATGGGAAAGGCCTTTGCAGGTGCAGAGCAGAAAAGAACCATCTCTTTGGCTTAGAACTCAGCATTGTCCTGTGAGGTTCACAGAACAGGGGCAGCTAGTTTGCGACCGAAGGGACTGAGGGGACAATGTCAGCATCTAAGAGTAGGGACTGGGAAGCACATGGTCCCTGTCACTTCCGCCAGCATGAGAACCAGCAGTGGCAGTTCTTGCACAATCTGGCCCCAGCCCAACTGTCCAATATCATGGGCACTGCTGAGCCAGGCTGCCCTGGTGTATTTTTGTTCTGCGTGGCTGACAATAAACTTCTTTTCTGTTGGAGTCTTGAGTCAGGTTTCACATCTACCTCGGGTTACAGGGTTTAGTATGGTACTGCCTACATTAGCAAGAGAATCTTAGGCTTCACCAAATGGTGGTATGCACGTGGCAGAAACAGGGTTTTAGGTGTGTATATATATGTTCATATATATATATATATATTTCTCTCTGTCCCTGTCTCTCTCTCTCTCTCTGTTTGTCTCTGTCTCTCATACACACACACATATATATATATATATATATATATATATATATATATATATATATATATACACACACACACACACACACACACACACACACACACACACACATATATGTTAGACAGCATCAAACACAAAACAACATAGGGTGTGCACAAAGCCCAACTGACAAAAGCTTGGCATATGTGAGTAACAAAAGGGAGGCCGGAACAAGGAGATGGAGATAATAGAGTGTTGAAACGGGGCCAGGTCGCACAGGATCTGCCACTGTTGCTTCTTACATGGCGTCCTGTACACCGGCCTGAGCTCTGTGAGAGCCAGAGGACAGCGTGTGCTCTACAGGTAAGAGCACTCACGGATGCACTAGATGGCTCAACTGGGGAACAGGGAAAAACCAAGCCGGTTGCTGGAAACAGGGATATATATATATATATATATATATATATATATATATATATATATATATATATATTTCTCTCTCTCTCTCTGTCTCTGTCTCTCTGTCTCTCTCTCATATATATATATATATATATATATATATATATATATATATGTAGGAACAAGTTCAGGGTCCTCTCTACAGAAAAGTAACAACAAAGCAAACATGCCCACTTCCTTCCTACATAGGGCTGTATGGTATGGGTTTGGAGAAATAATCTGTGTAGAACCCATGCAGACTGATCAGGAAGAAGCCAGACACGGGGTACAAACAATGGATTGTTTGGGCTTTGCAGTCTCAGCCCAAGATTACAAAACTGTTTACTCAACAGCACAAACTACTCTGCTGCCAAGAATCTCCAGGAAACACCTCCAGGAGAAATGCTTGCGATCTCACTTTCTTCCGTATGCTGGAGAAAAACCTCGATATTTTGATTAATAGTTTTGATATAAATTGCTTTATTTCATTTTAATGATTAAGGAAAAATATACTCATCAAAATGCATTATTCCTTAATTTTGAACCTCAGTATGTTTTCACACTAACAATCTCATTTTCATGAGGTTGTTAATTAATTGGGATGAGATCTTGGGAACTTAACATAATAACCTCACCTTACAGATTAAAAAAAAATCTGAACAGGGTATACCTGTAATTTCAGCACTCTGGAGACAAGGAGGGATGATCGCGAGTTCAAGGATAACCAAAGACCTCGATAGTGAGTTTGAGAGTAACCTGGGCTACCAGAGACCCTGTCTCAAAGAACAACAATAACAAAATAACAAGAAACTTCTGGAAAAGTGAGTTTGCACAGTCTGGACTTCAAAGTCTAGACTGAGTGAAGCCCTCTGACCTTTGTATCTGAGAAAATGGCTACAATCCACTCAGCTACCTGAGCCAGAAGCCTAGGCAACCGGCTTGGTTTTTCTCTGTTCCCCAGTTGAGCCATCTAGTGCATCCGTGAGTGCTCTTACCTGTAGAGCACACGCTGTCCTCTGGCTCTCACAGAGCTCAGGCCAGTGTACAGGACACCATGTAAGAAGCAACAGTGGCAGATCCTGTGCGACCTGGCCCCGTTTCAACACTCTATTATCTCCATCTCCCTTGTTCCGGCCTCCCTTTTGTTACTCACATATGCCAAGCTTTTGTCAGTTGGGCTTTGTGCACACCCTATGCTGTTCTGTCCTTGATGCTGGCTAACATATCTGCTCTTGTCTGAGCTCAAGAAGGTTTTCAGAGAGCCCCTTTCTGATGATTTTATCTCCCCTGATCTTTATTGCCCCACAACACGACATTATATATTTTATTTACTTAAAGCATTGAATATCAACCTTATCCTATAATGTGTATATCTATATATCTATATCTATCTATCTATCTATCTATCTATCTATCTATCTATCTATCCTTCCCAAGGATAGTGGATATTGCTTATTTCCTTAATCTCTTGCTGCCTAGACTACTAAAGACACTCAATAATTGCTCAATAAATGGATTAAAAGACTGAATAAAGCTTACCTAACATTCTACTTACAAGCTGACACATTGTTCTGACAGGTCTGTCTAGTTCAATACCATACTGCACATGGCCTTCTAGACACTACCATTCAGGGAACCACTAGTTTTTTGTTGTTGTTGCTTTGTTTTTACCCATTGCTCAAAACATGATACCCTTCCTGTGCAGGTATAGCCATGGTCCCACGCACACTGCTGATAGATTGAGAGAATGTTCAACCCAGATGAGTCCTCCATTGATTCCTCTGGCCAGGGTCCTGGTCAAAGGAACATGGGTGGGACTCTTACTCTTACTACACACACATCAGTACCAAAGCTGTGATGTTATAGAACAATCAAGGATCATCACAGTGGCTGTTACACAGACAACCTGGGTCTACTTCTCCAGCACAACAAAAACAGGCCTGCTCTGTGTTGTCCTAAGTAAGTATTTGGTTTTCCTGCAGGAAGACACCAGTGTGAATGGCTCATTGGCCTATTCCTCCAAACTTGCATTCTTTGTTCTGAATTGACACCTGATAAGGTAAAGGGATACATGGACGGCTTTCCCACAGATGGATAAATGCTTCCACTGGATGGCATTAGGTGCTTCCTTCATTCGATGAGTTGAGTTTCAGACTGTACATCCCAATGATGGTTAAGCTCCTAACTGTAAATGTTTTTTTAGTTAAAATTCCTAAGTAAAATTTCTAACAACTCCTTACTTACTATAAACCCAATCAAGCAGCTCACAAACACCTCAGCTGGCTTTCATGCAGGGCAGTGAGGTTCTGTTCTTCCCTTTCCATGGATGAAGGGCGGACGGGAGGGAGCAAAGTGTCCTCTCCATCCTCACACTGCTCAGCTGATAAAATGATTACATGCTGTGCTCAATGTCAAACAGCCAAACCCCGGCACCCGCAGCATTGTTAGTCCACTCCTAACAATGTCCTACCCTTTTGCTTATAAACTACCACCGTATATATTTTTATAACAACTTCAGGAATGCAAAAGGAGAGAGAGAAGTGGTTGGATGGGCTGACGTCAGCACTTGTCTGTCTGAAGACTTTGTAAGCGCCAGGCCTTCAGGGACACAGGTCGGGCATAACCAAGAGACTTCTGGGAGCAGCCCTCTGGAGCAGTGTTAGCACTTCTGGTAGGACTGTGTATTCTAAAATCCTTTCCTACTCTGAGAAAGAGGGAACTTGGCAGCCCGTGTGGGGCTCTGAAGGAAGCCTGGGCCTAGTGGCATGCTGGAGAAGGGGCAGTCCTGGAGAGTGGGGGCAGCTGCCACACAGGGACACAGGCCCATGGAGACTTTCTGTCCAGCCTTTTCTGAAGAAGTCATTTTTCTAAGTTTTCCTGGTGTTTTGAGGTAGGCGACTTTTGTTTTAACAGATGCTGTAAGGCAGAAATGGCAAGGGTCAGGTTTGTCTAGGAGTAGACCATCTGGGCCCTCAGCTTTCTGTAAAGAGTTCTTGGACATACCACTGCATCACAATAGACATCAGGGAGACTTCACACTCCTGGCCCGCCTGCCCAGCTCAGAAATGTCAACACTCCTCCTGTCAACACTCCTCCGGTAGGGGGGGGACTATCCTGTCCATCTTTGAACAGCATAAGTCATTCCAGGTGTTTGTTGACAAACTTTCCCTAAATCAATGCTTTCTTTGTTACATTCGTATGCAAAGTACACAGAACTGAAGTAAAGCTGTCTACAGAATCAGACTGTCCGCCGTCCCATTCTTTCAGGCCCTCAGATCCTAGGTACAGAAGACAAGATCTGCACAGGTCAATTAATGTCAACAAGCAGAAAAGAAGCAAAAAAAAAAAAAGGGGGGGGCACATTCATAAAACATTATGTTTATCTGATAGAGATCAGGCAATGAATGTTAGCTCAGTAACACAATTTCGGAGCCTCCATACATCAGGCCTAGTGAGGAACAGAAACCATACTGGCATGAAACATACAGAGAAGAACAGAGGAAGTAAGTCCTTAACAAACACGTCACCCAGGGACGTTAACGTCACTCTAAGCAGAACCTTTCAGCAACGCCTCCCACAGCCAACGCTGTAGTCACTTCTGACCGGAAGCCCAGACGAAGCAGCAGGCTGCAGTCGGATACAAGTGTGCCCTGCTGCCATCGGCATCAGCGTTAGGCCTCTAAGTCTGCCCAGCTTAAAGCTTTTGCGGCTCTCCCTTGTAACAGTTAATGCTGGGGCACGGATTGACCTGTCAGGACCACATCTGGCCTGGAAAATGAAGCAGAAGGCTCTTTCTGATCTTTGTCATCTGTTCCCTCTTGTTTATTTCCAGAGCCCTTGGAACCTTCCTCACAGGCAGGCCCTCTCTGGTACATTGTTATGTTGGCTCTGCTGAGATAATCACCTGATACAATAAGATTGTAAAATTAATAATTATGAGTGGTTTATGCCATAAATCCCCTGAAATAAGCCCGGCCGCTATCAGCTTGAAAGTCGTTTTATGTAAAGAGAGTCTGATTAAAAGTGGCTGAGGACAGTCCTACCCACGTGGAAAGACGAACACAAGAGTGGCTGCAAGCCTTCATGGTGACAGGCTGTATGCTCGGTTCCTGGAGTATACCATGCTAGCAGCCTATAGGGTACTACTGCTGTCCTTACTTTACAGATGATGGCACTGAAGTTAAAAAAGCAATTAGTTTAGCCAGATGCACAACATAGGCTGTTGTCACCCATAGACAGCTACTGCTAGACCGCATAGAAGACAATATGCTTACAAACTGCCACCACCAAAAGGCATCTCCCTCTTAAAAGACTTGATGCCACCTCTATAAGGTGCATCCTAGTCACATTCAAAGAGGCAACAACCATGTTAAGAACTGTGCCTTCAAGAGCCAGACATGTACCATGGTGTACATGTACTGTGTGGGGTGATACATGTCTGATTCTAGGCTATCTGTGTTCCAATTGAGTTAACTCTAGAAAGGAAAACTATCACAAGACGAACGTGGCTTGGAAGGAAGTTCAGCAGAACAACTTTATTGGAGGCCCCAAAAGGATCGTATTAGGAACATATTAGAATCTTCTGCGTCAAAGACCCGAGGTGCCAAGATGGCGGACTTTCTGTGGACTCCCTCTAAGTAGAGATAGCGTAGACCTATATTAGTTGGGAGGCTTTTAAGTTCCCTGGGCTGGACATGAACTGAAGCTCCCTGGGATAACACCTTCTTGGGTCTTCCTTTGTAAGAACAGCAGCCACAGCTTCTGAAAACAGTTCAATGTTTTGAGTTTTGAGTTCAATGACATTGAGTTATGCAATGACTCAATTCCCACCAAGAGTGTTCACTTCTGAATTCTTACATGAGCTAAAGTCTCAGGTACTGAATCTGACACTGGAATTTGAGGCAGTCGGTTTTATGACAGATACTATTGTTTGAAACCCTAGTAGAATAGACAGGCTCTATGTTTGGGTATATTTGGTCTCTTCCACATGTCACCACACTACAGTCATCAAAATCGTGTGGACTGGAGCATTTTAGAAGGTTACATTAAACCGTCATGTTGCAGGGACCTCCATGTACACTCCCTTAGTCATGGCTCTTTAAAAAGCACAGCAGACAGGGGTTAACATTAACATTTATCATTAACATTTAACATTAATAGTTATAATAACCATGGCTATGGGTTCTGGTATGTAACTTGAATTAATTTATACTTTCAGAATAACAACCTGAAGTCTAAGTCGAGTTCCAATTCATGGCTAAAAAAATAATTTCATGGTTGCTTTGATTCTTCTCATAGAAGAAGCAGTTGCTATGTTTTCCATATCTTCTTGCTATTTAAGAATTCCTCATTGAAATGTCTCGCTTCTCTGCAGAGGCCCTAGCTTGATGAGTGCGATGCTAGCTGTGGGGGGGAGTATCAGTTACTACTAAAATTGAGATTCATTAAGAATGGTATTAGTCCTAAATACCTGAATTCATCTGTTCTCAATAGAAAGTTATCCTTTACTTTTTACTTAGTGTGGAATCAACCCTTCTTATGTCAACAGAAAACAAGCCTGTCCTTTTTAAAGTTAGATCCGCATATACCTATATTCTATTACATATATGTGCGCTGGCAGGATGGTGTTTGCAGATATCAGTACAAGGTATTCACATGTCTCCTCCTTTCTCTACGTAAAGTATTCACTGTTTTCTGAGGATTAGGATTCCTAGGGCTGGAATAGAAAAGATGGACTGTTTAGCTTTTTGGGTTTCAAAGAAACTGGAAACTCTCAGACACAATGCTCTCAAGAGAGAAATCTTTGTGTCTGTGAATATTAGATCGTGAAGGTGAGGAGGAGGCAAACAGCAAGGTTTCCTGCTTCCATTGACCAGTAAGGCTGCCCGGACTGAGACTGTGGGGGAGGGGAAAAGGGTAGAAAAACAAGAAAGCCAGAGGGAGTGTCTGATGCTTGGGGTCTGAAAACCTGTGTATTCAACAGCACAGGGTGTCCGTCCCTCAAGTTTGTGCAGATCATAGCGGCCCTGGTTCATCCTAGCAGATAACAGTAGTAATACAGTGTACACTGGGGTGTCACCTTCCCCCACCTCAGGAAAGGGTGCAACTCAGTGTGGCATTTACAGACAAGAATCTGAAAAATACCATATGGAAGTGAACTGAACGAAATTTTAGTATCCAGTATGGATAGAAAAACCAAGGTGTATGTTCAGGTCTAGAGAGAAGTCAACTTATATCTTTACATGTTTATTCTTTAACTGTGAAGTGTGCCCTGGCCTAGAAATTATGAGATTAATTCTTAAAATGCTGTGGAAAGTAAAGTTAGGCAAACGAATGCTGATTCCTTGGCTCCTAGGGTCACAGGCACAGACCCACCATTAAACACTCTCAGCTGGGAGGCAGGCGCGTTCCCAAGCCCCGTTTGCTTTCGTGAAACATGTCACTGGCAGGTTCTGAGGCTGCGTAGTTATTCTAGGTGATCTATTCCATTCAAATGAAGCACAGACAACTATGTCCTCATTTAAATGAACAAGATAAAGACCTATAATCAGACTTGGGACAGTCATATGAAGTAAGGACTAACTGTCTGCTTGTTTTGGGACTGTAAAGCACTGCCTTTAGACACAGGAAGGCCACTGTCCCAGTGACTTGCTCAAATTCTGACTTTGAGGCCGTCTGCCTATTGGGATACAACCTAAGCACATCTTTAGTCGAGGGAAAAATAATGTGTTACTTCTCCTCTTTCTCATTTATACCTCAATGTGTGATAAAGGATTAAAGGCCTCCCCCTGTGTGTAGGCATGCACTGATCCTTGTCCCTTCATTTGATGTCTGCATAGCACAGAGCACCGGCGTGAGGCTGGAGCATAGAAATGAGTGGGATCCGGACAGTCCTCACCTCCACGGTCCTTACTCCAATCATCAGCACAGACAGACACTCAGAGCCTAGGATGACACCACGGCTCTGCCCCAAGAGCCAGGACGTGGGGTGGAGTGATGGTAAAGATGGGAAAGACAAGAGTAGCTTTTGAGGGAGGTTTCTTGATTTTTCCCCTTCCAAATAAATAACAGAGCAGATCCCGGTGCATAAGGTCTGACCCTTGAACTTTATGTGACGATAATAAGCAGAGATGTGAGCAAGGTTTTACAGACAAGGCCTGACCTCACGGGACTGTTTATAACAGAGAAGGAATAGCTGAAACGAGTATCTGTAAGACGACAGAATGCCTTAGGAGGTCCACACGAAGCTGCATTACAAAGACAACACACGCAGCACTTACAAAAAATACGCATTGCTACTCTGTCCACAGCGCTCATGACAAAACTGAAAAAAACAAAAACCAAAAAAACCAAAAACCAAAAACGTATATAAAAATTTTAGCATGTAACATTTTTACTAAAAAAAGAACTACTATAAATTATCTAAACCAAATTTACTTACATAAACATGCATAAAGATATAGAACAAAATGCTAAAAGATAGCATTTGTTGTTAAAGTTGGTTTTTTAGCATATTCAAGGTTTTTTTCTTTAAATTTCCACATTTCTGACATATAATGCAATGACTTCTCATTGCAGAGTCAGGCGCTCCGCTTGCTGCCTGCTCAGTGCTGACCTCATTTTATGGAGAGCGGCCTTGTAAAGCACACAGGTTTTGCTGATTAACTCCTCTCACCCCCTCATCTGCAGACAATGAACAAGAAGCTCACCAGGATCAATTAGCTTTGGGCAGAAGAGTTTTGGATGCTAAGTCAATTGTTAACTTCCCCCAAGATGGGGAACCTTCCTAAGAGTGTGGGAAGGAGGTCGTGGGCATGGGAGGCACATGGCTTCATGGAAAGACCCTTGCTCCCATTATAAGGATAGAGTTATTGTTGGTTGTGGTTTGGATATAAAATGGCTCTAAGGCTTACAAGTCAAAGTTTTGATGCTCAGCATATTCAGAAGTCACTGAGGGGTCAGCAAGGTGGCTCATGGGTTCTATTCCTGGGACCCATGTGGTAGAAGGAAAGAACTGACTACCATCCCATAAGTTGTTCTCTGACCTCTACACATATACTATGGCACGTACATAGACATAGATAAATAAAACTTTTGCTGGGTGTGATAGCACATGCCTTCAGTTCCAACACTTGGGGGCAGGGTGGATGGATTTCTGTTGGTTTAAGACCAGTCGGGTCTATATTGTGAGTTCTGGGGCAGCCAAGGGTACATGAGGAGATCCTTGGCTTGCCTCAGGGGGGGAAATTATTTTTAAGAGAAATCACTGAAGAATGCGGGCTCTAGTCAGATGAAGCCATTGATAGACTCATCGTTTGGCATTCTCGGTTGCTGGTAGGAACTAGAGGGTAGGGCTAGCTGAGGGAACTTGGTCAGTCCTGGACACACTCAAGTGAGCTCTGTGCTTTTTCTACCTCATCCCAGGCTCAGAATCAATGAAGTCACTGACAAGAGAAACTACAAAGTCAAAGAAATCTTTAAGCTGCTATCTCAGCAAGAAAACAAAATCAAAATAAAAAACAGCCCCCCACAGCCCCCCAATTAGCCTAGGACAGTGGTATTGTGGGGCAGGATTGTTGACAGAACTACATTTAATTACATGATCAAAGGACTTTGGGAGTGGTTTGTGAAATAATCATCCTGACTTTGTTCATCAAATGCCACAAGGGACTCAGGGAGCTAGAAAGCAGCTCAATATCTTACCCTTCACTTCCCTGTTGGTGTAACCCTGGGAGCCTCCCAGGGCTCCAGCACATGCCAGGCTGCTGACTGGACTGTCTGCTGAGTAAACCTGGAAGGCTCTGCTTTCCAAGTGTGTAAGAAGGAAGGCTCAGCAGTTACAGGCCTGGGATTTTATACTATGTGACTGTAGCAGGGAGCAGCTGGCCATTCAGACACTGCTTTCTGTCAGAGGTTCTTACGCTGTGGGTCTTACCCTGTGTGATCCTTTCATAGGGGTAGCATATCAGACATCTATATTATGAGTCATAACAGGACCAAAATTACAGCTATGAAGTAGCAATGGAATAATGTTATGTATGGTTGGCAGTCACCACACTGTGAGGAACTGTATTAAAGGCCACAGCATTTAGAAGGTTGAGAACTGCTGCTTTCTGTAGATCCAAATCTCCTTTCGTGCCCACTGCTTCACTTGTGGACTTCAGGGGACAGCTTTGAATTGACAGAACAAGACTGCTTCAAGTGTGCAACTTCCATTTCTTTAAATCCCACTTCCCGGGTCCTGTGGAAATCCTAGATCTGGTTCACAACTGAGAAACAAGGATTCTTATGGTTCCCGTTCCCCTCCTCCCCCTACCCTAACGGAGCCATTCTTAACACTGAACTGGCTTCTGCAAGGAATTCTTTCACCCATTACCACAGGTAAATACAACCCTCAGGGAAAAAAATAATTATTATTTTTTTTTTTTTTTGGAGATCCCGAATAAGCCAAAAGTCTTTGGGAGAGGCCTCTCACGGAATTGACCCAGGCCCTGGAACACAAGCATTAAGCGGCAGGGAGCCCGGAGGGAGGGCTCTGCAGTTACACTCCTGCCAAGTTGCTCTGGCTACTACAGCCTCTTCAGGAGTTATAACCCCAGGGCAGCATTGTTCTTGATTTTCCAGCTCTTTGTAGCTCTGGCTACAAGAAAATTCTTGCTGAGCTTATGAATGGTGTTTCTACAGCCTCTGAACTCAACTCCTAGCTAGTCCTGAGGCCGGAGTCACTCATCCACTCACTGGGCAGGCATTTAACGAACACTTTGAGCCAAGTGGTAGGTGCTGGGGGTTCAGAAACACGGGATATGGCCCTTCATGGTATGAGGGCGGGGATTGGGTAGAGGGAGTGGGGGCGGGGCAAAGGGATGAAGAAAAGAAAAACAATTCTCTCACAGCTGAAAGTGACAGAGAAAGCACAGAGAGCGGTCTGCGTCTGCGGTGGTGAGAGGAGGTGCGGACTGATTAGTTGGAGCTTGTGTGATCTGCATTCTGCGTGGTAGTAGTGGGAAGTCAGATAGATACGTGAATTTGAGAGAATCACCATTTTGTACACACTTGAGACAGATTTTTTTTTATAACAAAAATGATGATCAGGACATCTGACAGCAAGAGTCCAAATATATGTCAAAGCTCAATATGGAAACGTCTGGCATCAACGTCCAACTGTACCGCCTTGCCAATATTAACGGAGGCCTACGCAAAACCAAGGAAAGCTACGTGAAAAGCGAGGCAAGTCCCCACACAGACCTCATTTGTCACGAGTGGCCTGTGTCCATGTTCTGTGATTACTGACTCAGCAGTACAGATCAGCAGCACTCACTATGCGCCGTGCCCACTTAGAGCGTCACGGGAAGAAAACTGCCATGCCTGGCTTCCTCCCCTTGGCTTCCAGGTCACGTGGTTAATCTTTTCATTTTTAAATCTTTACCCTCTTCCTGTTGCTAGGGAAACAAACTGAGCTTTGTGGGCCACCACAGAGCCTAGTCCCAGCCCCACATGCTCAAAACACAGAGTCAGGAAATCCATTAGTTTACATTTCCGATGAAGATTTTTAGCTCTAAGATCTTACATTCTGAGAATGCGTTTTACATGAGCCTCTAGATACAATGTCTGACTAATGCCCAACCAAGGAGCTCTAAGAAAGGTGAGGTCGTGTCTTAGCAATACTTAGAAGTTAGGCCACAAATTAGGGATGATTATCAAACAATGTAATGAAATTACAATTTTAAAATAGATTTACTTATGTGTGTTTATCTATATGTATGTCTGTATACTGTGTGTGTCTACATGTATGTCTGTATACTATGTGTATGTTTGTGTGTGTGTTTGTCTACGTGTATGTCTGTATACTGTGTGTGTGTCTACATGTATGTCTGTATACTGTGTGTGTGTGTGTCTACATGTATGTCTGTATACTGTGTGTGTGTGTCTATATGTATGTCTGTATACTGTGTGTGTGTTTGTCTACATGTATGTCTGTATACTATGTGTATGTTTGTGTGTGTGTTTGTCTACGTGTATGTCTGTATACTGTGTGTGTGTGTCTACATATATGTCTGTATACTGTGTGTGTGTGTGTCTACATGTATGTCTGTATACTGTGTGTGTGTGTCTACATGTATGTCTGTATACTGTGTGTGTGTGTGTCTACATGTATGTCTGTATACTGTGTGTGTGTCTACATGTATGTCTGTATACTGTGTGTGTGTAAACAGAGTCCAGGGTGTTGGATACCCTGCAATTGGATTTACAGGAGGTTGTGAGCCATCATGTGGGTGCTGGGAACTGAACCTCTGTGGAGGAGCCAGTGCTCTTAACTGCTAAGCCACCTCTCCGTTCTGTAATGATGTTGATTTTTTTTTTTAAACTAAAAACGTTGGCACATCAGTTACTGAAAGACTTATTTAAAGGAGAAAGCGAAGTGCTCCCTGGAGATAAAAGACCACTAAGTATTAGCAATTAGTCAGTTACTGCTTGTTATGCAATGGTGAAGTGTGAATTCACAACAGGGTGTACAAACAGAACACACACATCTCTGGTCCAAAGCTGTTAGAATTCTTTTGTTTTTTTAGACTTACTTATGTGTAAGAATCCTTTGTCCTAGCCTATGTATGTATTACATACTGTACATGCCTGGTGCCTACAGTGGCCTAAGGTAGAGGGGGTCAGAGTCCATGAAATTGGAGTTTCAGATTTTTGTCTGTCCCATGTGGGTGCTAGAAGTTGAATCTGGGTCCTCTGGAAGAGCAACCAGTGCTCTTAACCACTGAGACGTCTCTCCCGTCTCAGTGCTGCTGGACTGATACCTAAGTTTCCAAGAGTAAATGTTGCCTAAGATCCAGAGCCCTTAGAAGCCAACGTTTAAAGATTCAAAAGCTTCCAGACATTGCATTTACACTAGAGAGGTTTGTTTAACTCACGTTCCAGTTTGTTCAGCAGATGGCAAACAGGCTTTTATAATGCTTTCTATCGGGCTCGCCAAATGGCATAAGTTATTTATTACAATTTAAAATATGAAACAGTATGAGCTTCGTCAAATTCCCAGAGAACTGAACCTTGGAAGTTTGAATGGAAAACCATATCCACTGTCTTATGGCTCCTCCGTTCAGCTACCCTACTTTGGAACAGAGCTGAATACCAGAACCTGGATCGTTTTCCAAAAGGATACTCTTTTAGTTTTTAATTTCCTAGGAGGCAGGATCACCAAAGAAGAGCTTTCACACTATTTTCGGACTTACTGGAGAGGGCAGAACTTCTTACAGTCCACTCAGAGGGACTACAGAGAGCAAAGCGGAGGTCTAGGAGGAACCACTTTCGCTCCTCAAAAGGGGAACAAGCCACTGTGCTACATGAAGCCTGTCACAGCCCTTCACTGTAGAGCTCTCCGCAGCAATGGGGCTGAGCCCTGCTGAGGAAGTGGATACAAGACACACTCGTTCCTCAAAACGGCAGCTTGGAACAAGTATTTCTTCACAACAGTTCCTGAGGGCCAAGGATCCCGAGGCAGCTTCTCTGAGTGGCTGAGGCTCGTCTCTCCTGAGGTTGCAGTTAAGCTGTCAGCCACTGCAGAGCTACTGAGGAAAAATGCACTTCAGGCTCATTCACACGGCTTCTGGTGAGCTCAGCTCCTCCCTGGCTGGGACTCTGCACTAGCTAAGTAGGCTTATGATATGGTAGCTCATGCCCCAGGCAAGTAACTGCAGATAGACCAGAGAACACTCTAAGGCAAAGCCACAACCATTTGTTTGTCTGTTTGTCTTTTATAGAAACCTAATAGAAGTATCGTCTCACCACTTCACTCATCTTCTATATACATTCATATACTATTCGTTTACTATAAGGGAGTGTCTAAGCCCAGCGCACACTCAAATAGAGAACGGTTGAGCCCTACTTCTTGAGGAGACAGAATTTGCAGACACCTCTAAAACCATGTTCATGTTTACCACAGGTAAATAAAGATTTGAGTTAAGAACGATTTCTTGAACACCCAGTGAGAGCCGTTTTCTGTGTTAAATTGAACTCTGTGCTTTGGCATGTTATGCGCGAGCGGCCACCAGCCTACACACTAGGATGTTTTGGGTTGCATATGTGCAGGCTCCAGCAGCAGAATGGGGTTGAGACAACAAGCATCGTTATCGTTGTGGTGCTCGTGGGCTGGGGGAAGAGAAAACCACAAGTCCATTAGCTGGAAATCAGTCGGCCTCTAATAGATGACCCTTCTGAGTCTGCCCTGACCACAGTTCATCAGGACGGTTGCCATTATGCCGAGTTGCATGCTAAGGAGCGCACTCTTACTAATTACAATTGCAAAGAGCATGCGTGCTGGCGTCCTGTCAGCATCCTGATAAGCTTCAATTAGTAACTGCATTAGGCCCAGGGTAACCTCTCCTGACATTCTGCCATCAGAAAGAGCGTTGTCCTTGGTATGGAGTATCCTTGCTTATTCGGGTGGGAGGGGTGATAGAAAGGATGGTAAGGAAGGACAACTTTCACTCTTACTAAGAGCCAATTCTGGTCCAGCCCTTCTAGAACTGGTTTTCTTCTGAATTCCTGGGTGCCTGTTTTTCCATTTCGCTTTTACCTACCCCTGCCCACTGTCTCTTTGTGATGTAATTTAAAGAAGCTTTGTCCTCCATTTATTCCTCAGGCCTTGTTCTTGGATATTTTTGTCTACTGATAATGTAAGTGTCTTAGTCAGGCTTCCTATTCCTGCACAAACATCATGACCAAGAAGCAAGTTGGGGAGGAAAGGGTTTGTCCAGCTTACACATCCACATTGCTGTTCATCACCAAAGGAAGTCAGGACTGGAACTCAAGCAGGCCAGGAAGCAGGAGCTGATGCAGAGGCCGTGGAGAGATGTCAATTACTGGCTTGCTTCTCCCTGGCTTTCTCGGCTTGCTCTCTTGTAGAACCCAGGACCACCAGCCCAGGGACCGCACCACCCACAATGGGCTGGGTCTTCCTCCCTTGATCACCAGTTGAGAAAATGCCTTACAGCTAGGTCTCTTGGAGGCATTTCCTCAACTGAGGTTCCCTTCTCTGTGATAACTCCAGCTTGTGTCAAGTTGACACATAAAGCCAGCCAGTACAATGAGGTTGTCTAGGATAGCCCATGTATGTTCATATCCTCACTCACAGCAACCCATATGCCTATATTGGACAAATCTACACTTCTAGCTTTGTTGTCAAAACTATTGTATAAAACCTTATATCCTGCTTTACTTTTCTCAACCTATGAGAAACCTATGAGTTTTGTATTGGTATAAGAACCTCAAACATATGCATTCTGTGTCAGTCTCTGTCTCTCTTGCACACACAGTCTTCTTTCAACTTCCATTTTCATTTGTGCAGTATGTATCAGAGATGATACCAATGCTATCAACATCCAGAGACCTGGGAGTCAACTGCTTTCTCAAGGCTCATCACTAACAATGCAGCGAGTCCTTCTATGTCTACCAGTATATGCCCTGTGGGGATAACAGGGACTAAGAGGAAGCTCTTGTCACTTTGTAGTTATGAGATGAACACAGTGGTTGACAACACCGGTTTCGGGTACCATTCTTAGTGTGACTCCATCCCAGCTGAGTGGCTGAGCAAGGACTATGAAGTAAGAAAAAACATTTGCTAAATCCGGACTGACTCAAGGGTAAGGCTGAGGTTAGCCTGACCCTCAGGCACATATGGGACTTACAGGAACTTCCGCTAGCCTACATTGTTTGGCTGTAACCACAAGGCTTTCTGAATACCATGGTGACACAGCTGTGCTCTATTCTAATGAAAGGTTTGCTCATATCCTGTCATGCTTGCCCACAGTCATCACATCTATGGGATGTATGAACTTGTGGGTTTTCTTATAAACCCCCTGTTTACTCAATTCAGGGATGGATCTTCAGATTTATAGCTACAAAAGTTTGTGCCCTTGGCTGGGACTGTGTGGCTCAATAAAAAAACCTTCCAATTCATAAATATCTCATCCTGGTCTCATTCTTCTGGGTAAGAATAGCCTTCAACAGACTCATCCTTTCAAACCACTACAATGGCAATTTGGGTTGGGGAAGGGCTGCATGGCAAACCCTAGTGCTGTGACGTAAGATATCCAGAATGGCTGAGCAAGAACCTCCCACGACACATTCTGCCCTAAAGCAACTAGAATACTAAAAAAAAAGGTCAAAATCGGATTTTTAACAAATATATTTTTTTAGAAATATTCAAGACTTAGTTCCCAGCATCCCTTGCTCTTTAGGCCTCTAGCTAGTTCTGTAGCAGTCTTGAGGGCAAGCGGCCTTAGAATCTTGGCGGTTCTCAGGAATTGCATCCTACCAGAAAGGCAGAACAGTTTTGAAATTTCCCCAAAGAACCCAACCCCTCTGGAAAACTAGCTGTCTGATCTGTTTGGAACGCAGAGAAAAGCCCAGTTTTATCTTAATTTTATTTAATTCAGAACTGTCTCAGGAGAAAACTGCTATCCTCAGGGCACTGGCTGGAAGTAAAAGGGGCCGTTACTAACAGTTCAGCTGGATGGTAAGAGAGAAAGTAAAGCTGGGAAGAAGATTCGAAGAGCAGGGTCCGTACATGGCCTCTTAGTTTCTTTTTTTGTTGCTGTGATGAAGCACTCTGACAGAAGTGACTCACAGTTAGTGAAACCAAGCTTTCAAAAGAAGGGATCACAGCTTCTGAGAGGATTAACGCGTCATCAACATGAGACTATTCTGGAAAGCAGGAAGGAGAAAGAATGAATCAATACCTCTTAGAAGCGCCATGACCTTCAAGGTGGCTACACTCAAAGAGAGCTAAGACTTCTCATAATCAAGTGTTAATGGCTAAAAGCTGAAAGAAAAAACAATTCAACACGTATAAGGAATCCTCAGAAAGAGTAATAGTCAATGTTAGTTTATCACCAGAAATCATGCAGGTGAGAGGGGGTGGCACAGCAGAGCCGACATATTAAAGCAAGATTGTTATCAAGAATTCTAGGCCATTGGCATTATTTTTACAATCACGGTGGAAAACAATCTGGCATTTCCTCAAAAAGCTTTAGGCAACATAAGATTAAGCGATTGCAATCTTAGATTCATAACCAAGAGAAATAATATGCGTTCACAAGCCAGCTGCTGGTGGTGCACGCCTTTAACCCCAGCACGCAGGAGGCAGAGGCAGGGGAATCTCTGAGTTTGAGGTCAGCCTGGCCTACAGAATGAGTGACAGCCAGGGATACATAGAGAAACCCTGTCTTGAAAAAAACTCAAAGCAAAAGAAAAAATATTACATGTAAAACCCATGTAATCCTGTATAAACTGCATGAAAGCTCCAAATAGAAACAATCCAAATGTCTGTCAGCTGACAAAGCAGATGACTAACCTGGCATTTCCCACAGAGCGGGACACACTTGGCTGTTCCAAGAACAGTAGTTACACATGTCACAACAACCTGGGAGACATCACGTGAAATGAAAGGGCTGGGCGACAGCAGACCACATACCTTTTGTTTACACTCACATTAAAATAGTGGTCAGTGCAGGCAATCAATAACAGAGGGGAACAGAGTAATCTTGGAGTTCAAAGCTGAAAAAAGAAGGAGTGACCACTAAAGGGTAGTAGTCTCTCTGAGGAGTGATGAAGACATTCTGTAGTTAAATAGTGATGGCAATTGCTCAATTTTGGAAATATATCAAAAGCCACTGACTATATACTTAAAAGTCATAAACGCTATGTTTTGTGAACTATATATTTTTAAAAATATTTAAAAAATATTTTTTAAAAATATTGTAGCTACTTACCTACAATCTATCTATCTATCTATCTATCTATCTATCTATCTATCTATCATCTATCCATCCATCCATCCATCCATCCATCCATCCATCCATCTACCTACTTCTTGATCTATGTATTTATCAGTCCATCTATCTATTGAGCTATCTACCTACTGTCTGACTTGTAGTCTTCCCCATCTCTTCTCTTCTGTGGTGTTAAATGCTATAAAGCATAGTGTAGTTCCTGGAGCTCTTGTGTTGTGCTCTGGGGAAGGGAGACTGGATTGAAAAACCTAGAATGTGGTTCTGCTTCCTGTTCAGAGACTCTGAGGTGAAGCCAATCTCACCATGGTCTGTTCAGGAGGACTTGGTGGTAATGGAAGGACAGACGGAAGGAAGGAACAGAGGAAGGGACCGAAGGAGGGAGGGATGGAGGGAGGGAGGGAGGGAGGAAGTCATTGAATGGAATAGCAGTGACATTACCATCAATGTAAACATGAGGACACACTTCAAGCCACCGAAAGGATGGCAAGGCCAATGAATCTAATCCGTTTCTCTTTGAAGGTCAGAGAATTGCTGATAAGCACAGTACAGAAGTCCTGGGGCAGACAGGGTGTGACTGCAGTGCATCAGGAACAACTTGGGGGTCATTTGATAGTGCATTATTTTTTTCTTTCTCTCAGTGCTTAAAATAAAACAAAGCAGCTCTTTTCTAACCAGATGTTCACAATGAAGTTGAATCCCAGAGGCCCATGTCTTTAAAATATCACATAGGTTGAATTTTAGGACCCAATACTTATAACTGTTTGTTTTTGTTGTAATTATTTTTGGTAATCAGACCTCAGTCTCCTTCATATTGACAAAAAATTGACACAGATGTACAGAGAAGCCACCCTCTTCCAGAGTTAATAAAGCTTTGATAAGTGGTATAAATGCCAAAAGGGACCTGGGCAGAAGCTTGCATTCTGTCCCTTTGCTTCCCAATTGTGGATGCAATCTGGTCACTGCATTAAGTTTTTGGTGCCTTGACTTCCGTTTAGGATGGATAATATTCCTGAACTGTGAGCAGAAACAAACCCTTTCTCCCTTAAGTTGCCTTTGTTAAGGTTATTTTAGCATAGTAATAGCAAATAAAGTAAGACTTCAGCTTTGGAGGCAAGATAACAGACATGTGAGAACAATGCCTAACTCCAAAGGCACTCTAAAGAAGCTCTTAAAGATTGTTCTCAGTCAGTGTTCCAATGCTAGGAAGAGTCACCATGACCATCGCAACTCTTATAAAAGAAAGCATTTGATTGGGGCTGGCTTACAGGCTCAGAAGTTTTAGACCATTGTCTTCATGGTGGGGAGCATGGCGGACCCAGAAAGGCATGGCAGCTGAGAGTTCTACATCCAGATGTGCAGGCAGTAGGAAGAGAGAGACCCTGGGCCTTGCTTGAGCTTTTTGTATCTACTCCTAGTGACACACATCCTCCAACAAGGCCACACCCTCTACTCCCTCTCAAGTAGTGCCACTCCCTAATTACCAAGCATTCAAATACATGAGCCTACAGGAGCCATTCCTATTAAACTGCCCCAAAGAAGTTCTAACAATCTTGTGAGACAGTCCCAGGAGGATTCTAAATTTTATTAGCAGTTAATAAAATTGTACAAAAGTATATATAAGAAGCCAATATATACATTTATTTTTATTTGCATTGTTTTTGGTCTTTGGACATAGGTTTTAAATGGACAATGTCTGTACCAGTTTTGATAAAATAACTATTTTGTCAATTCCACCAAAGACCCATTAAACCCCCTTTGTACATGTGATCACCCAAGGACATATACTTTAATTATTCTAGTAACTCTTGAAACTCTAAATAACTCTTTCCAGGAAGCACAAGTCAGACATCTACATGTTCCTTTAGGAAAGGCAATGCTTTGCAAGGGACAGTCTTGTCAATGAGAAGTTAGGCATCCTAGCTATGAGTCTGTGAGCTCTTTTTTTCCTTTTCTAACATTATCCTTTCTTTGCATAGATCATGTGAATAGTCACCCTTAACGACACTAGTCCACTTGTACAGAGGCTGCCTCTGTCTGGCTCTGCATGTACAGTCAGCCATGGCCACATCTGGCCACTTTTATTGAATGGGGAAGAATGGAGAAGACCACAACTGGAGTATCTGCAGTGGGAGTCGAGGTGGCAAATGACCAATGTGAAAAGAAGCAAAAGGGGCCCAATACAAGAAGCCCTTTTATGAAGACTCACATAACAGATTCAGGAAAGTAACTCCCAAACACTCTGGGAGGATTTTCACCTTCTGATTGTTTATTTCACAAAAACATCAAGTATTCATTTCTGTACACTGTTAAAGGGGCAGTGACAAAAAAAATCTGTTTTCAATTAAAAAAACAACATGTTTTCTTTCACTGCTTCTAAATACACACATACCACATGCACATACATATGCACACACACACACCACATATACCTAAATACATACACATACCACACACACACTATATGCACATACATATATACACATACCCACATGTACATAAACATACACATACCACACACCATACATACTCATACACACACAACACACACACATACTCACACACACACACATACCACACACCATACATACTCATACACACACACACACACACTCACACACACACTCACACACACACACACTCACACACACACTCACACACACACACACACACACACACACACTAACACACACACACTCTCACACACACACACTCACACACACACGCATGCATTTTGTTTTTGTTTTCAACTATAGTGCTAAGTGAATGACTTCAGTGTTGGATTCAGATGAGCAGAGATTCAATGCTTCTTGGCTTGTATTTCTTCAGCTGTGACTGATGGATTTGGCTAGTACTCTATTTTTATTTGAAAAATCTAAGCAGCATAAACAAATTCTTTTTGATGCTTACAACTCATTTTCATCAAATTCATCTAATTCTATCTTTGGTTAAAATGGCCCAGGTGTGCAAAGCTTACTGTAGACCCAAACCTGCCATGAAGGCAGATTTTTGCATTCTGTTCCACGTGGCCATTTTTCAGACAGGGCTGTGGTACAATCAGAAAATGCTCTGATTACAGAACTCTGGAAGCATCAGCCCGGGAAACAGCTGCAGGCATCACCCACAAATGGTTGTTTTGTACTCCTGCAATTTTGGATGTTTCAGGATGGTTTCTGAAGTCATAATCAACAGCTATCGGGGTGAATAAATGACACGCTTAGGACATAACACAAAAAGTCAGCAACAGCCTGCCTGACTCAAACTTACAGGGAAATAAAGATATAAAACTAGAATTGGCTTCCTTGCTGCTTCTTTCTAAAGACTGACTCATGAATCAGTTAAAAAAAGAAGTGTGTCATTTCTGAAAGGTAATTTTATTACTTACATAGAGAATCCACCCGACCATAACCAAAGATCTTATCTACACACTGTTATTTATGAGAAGAAACAATGGGAAGAGTGGATGTGTGGCCACAGGGAAAGAAGTTCTGCCTTTTCCTACAATTCAGCTGATTCTCCAGAGAGCAGAGCCATGGGTGTGCCCTAGTCTGCATCCATCATTTATTGCATTTCATCTTTGGAGTTGTGGACAGCACAGTAAGTACACAGTATCAAGGCAGGGGGCACTCAAGTTTTATATCACCCACTGTTACAATCATAGTAGCCTACCCTGCCTTTGAGGAGGGCTTTTCTTGGGGAGAAGTAGGAGACTTTTGGAGTGTATATTTAAACTATCAACAGCAGCCTTCTTTTTATTTTTATTTTTTTTTTTTTTTTGGTTCTTTTTTTCGGAGCTGGGGACCGAACCCAGGGCCTTGCGCTTCCTAGGTAAGCGCTCTACCACTGAGCTAAATCCCCAGCCCCAGCCTTCTTTTTATTATGAAAAGGTAGCAACACCAGTCCAGACCCAGAAGGGGATCAGGCTATGGACACTGTAGGGAAGGGGAGAAAGGAGAGGCCAAAGCCAGGCTGTCAGCAGTGTCCGTCAGTGATATAAATAAAAACAACCAAGTCTACTGCTGTATAACAACAAAATTACTGCAAAATTAGCAGCTGCAAACAGCCCAGATTTGCTCCCCCTGGGTGCTGGGAGTCTGGACCCAGCTGTGCTAGGGCCTCTGCTTAGCCTTCTGAAGCTACAGAAATGTCAGCAGAGGCTCTTCCGAGTTCACTCAGGTGTTGGCAGAATTGAGTTTCTTGGGCTGAAGGTGTCTTTGTCTGTCCCTGTGCCTAGCAACGACTGTCTTCCATTTCTAAGCAAATAGCCATCTTAAGACATGGCGGGTTCAAAGCCATGTAGGAGTCTCACAAAATGTAACGCCATCATGGGGTTCCTGCCCCATCCTGCTCCTCAGACAGCATAATCTAACTAAGAGAGTGGCCAGCCCAACATATTCCTAGTTCCCTCACCATACTCTGTGGGTCATGCGCAGGAAGGGGCTGTAATCTTCAGTGCCACTTAAGGGGTTGGTGTGAGGAAAGGCTAAATGAAGGCAGAGGCATTGGCTACTTTAATGGAAAGCATGTAGGTTTTTCTTCTGTACTTCAGACTATTAGCATTCATTAAATGGGTATTGCTTGGGGTTAGAAAAATAGCTGGACAATGGACCGGATAATGGAGCTAAAGGCGCCTACCCCTAATCCTGATGACCTGAGCTCAATCCTTGAGAGCCACATGGTCCAAGGAGAGAATAGACTCCAGCAACTTGTTCTGACTTCCAGACATGCGCTGTAACGCGCATGCCCACAGTAAATGAAAGCACATGGAGAACATTTCACTGACTGTAGGTCATGAATACAGACACTCAGTAGTAGAAGACCTCAAGCGAGCAGGCATGGCAGTACACAACTTCAATTCTAGCACTTGGGAATCAGAGGCAGCTCTGTAAATTCAAGGCCAGTCTGATCTACAAAGTGAGACTAGGACAGACAGGGCTATGTAGAAAGACTCTGTCTCAAAAGGAAAAAAAAAATAACAGAAGAGCTTAAGTGGGAAGCTAGTGCAGTGGGACTCTGGGTAGTTACCTGGAGACTGTGTGGTGTGAAATTCCTCTATAAGTTTCTTCTGTCTTTTCCTATTAAGAATACTGAGGTCTGACAAAAACCTTGATTTTCTAAACTGCACGAACCCAGTGCAATTCACTAGCCATGATGACAGCACCACAGAGCTGTGCAGCACTGGTCACTGTCTCCTTGCTCTTCTTGTACTTTAATCAATGTGGCCAGCTGGAGTTAACTGCATTGATATATGAAGCTGCAGCCAACTCATTTGCAGTTCTTTTCTCACTGGTGAATGCTCTGGTCTCTAGGTTTTAAAACTAAGCACAAGTGACCACAAATCTTCTCCATGTTTTCTGATGAGAAATCTCTGAGAGAAATACGTAAGGGGATTTAAACGGTGAGCCCTGACGTGTGCTTGGTGTTCTAGTTTCATTTCTACTGCTAGAATAAAATACTAAAAAACAAAGCAGAACCAACAAACCAATGAACAAAGCCAGCAGCTTTCGGGGGCGGGGCTGCTGATCTCTAGATCAGTAAGCAGTGGCTACTCTTTCAGAGGACCGAGTTCCCTGTCCTTCACCCACATGGTGGCTAACTACCATTTGCAGTTCCAACTCTGGAGGATCTGACCCCTTCTTCTATTCTCTGCAGGTACATCCCACATTTGTCACCTGGCACAGGAAATTCTCTTATAAAGGCCACCCTCCATAGAGAAACCAGACACAGATGTGGTAGACCCCAAAGAAACCACACACCACAGAGGGTTGAAATACAACTGACTGCCTTGTGTTCTGCTCAGTTTAATACTAATACTACAGCACAATTAAATGTCAGACTGGATGCTCCATTTCTGATTCTTTAAAAAGCATTTAAATAAAATGCATTATTTTAAAAAAATCCTGAGAAAGCCAGCCCTGAGGAGTGACTTCAGGCCCAAGACCAGAGGTAAGACCAACTTTTCTGCTCCAAGTGACCTGCCTGGTGGACTCAGGACACACAAAGGCAAAATTCCTCTGGGACTGAACACTTCCAGTTTCTAGTTGGCGCCCGAACCTCTTTGATCCCGGCCTACTGCTCCCTGCTCCCAAAACCTGTGGGAGAGAGAGTTGATCATTCAGACTTGTGGGCAATCCTAAGACTGCAGGGCAGGAGAAACATCGACTTCTGCCCACCTTTGCCCACATCCCTGGCCCAAGAGGAAACTGTATAGGGCCTCTGGGCATGGGAAGATTGCAGCAGCCAAGCTTCAGGAGCCCTGTGGTCCAGACTGCGCCCGGATCTGAAAGGACCTGGTCAAACAGCTCCCTGCACCCAAATCCCATTGGGAGGGAGAGTTAGACCTTCAGAGGCACAGACACGCCTGGGAAACCAGAGGAGACTACTCTCTGCCCACATTTCTGACTCTAGAGGAAAACACCCAGCGCCATCTGGGACCCTGCCCACAGGGACAGCTGAAAGCAAATGGACAGGAACAACTAC
Source organism: Rattus rattus (assembly GCF_011064425.1). Taxonomy (NCBI): domain Eukaryota; kingdom Metazoa; phylum Chordata; class Mammalia; order Rodentia; family Muridae; genus Rattus; species Rattus rattus. The sequence goes on from NC_046156.1 coordinate 85,791,545, forward strand.
ACGTCTGAGAGCATAACACTTTGTTCCCACAACTGGCTGAAAAATACAAGAAAACAGGTCTAGAGCACTCCTGACATGCAAGCCTATAGGAAGGTCGAGCCACTGTCAGAAATAGCAAAACAAGGTAACACCAGAGACAACCTGATGGCCAGAGGCAAGAGCAGGAACCCAAGCAACAGAAACCAAGGCTACATGGCATCATTGGAGCCCAATTCTCCCACCAAAGCAAACCCTGAATATCCAAACACACCAGAAAAGAAAGATCTAGATTTAAAATAATATTTGATCATGATGGTGGATGACTTTAAGATAAAGAATTCCCTTAGAGAAATGCGGGAAAACACAAGTAAACAAGTAGAAGCCCTTAGAGAGGAAACACAAAAATCCCTGAAAGAATTACAGGAAAACACAATCAAACGGGGGAAGGAATTGAAAATGGAAATAGAAACAATAAAGAAAGCACAAAGGGAGACAACCCTAGATGTAGAAAACCAAAGGAAGAGACAAGGAGTCATAGATACAAGCATCACCAACAGAAGACAAGAGAGAGAAGAGAGAACCTCAGAAGCAGAAGATTCCATAAAAATCATCGACACAACTGTCAAAGATAATGTAAAACAGAAAAAGCTACTGGCCCAAAACATCTAGGAAATCCAGGACACAATGTGAAGATCAATCCTAAGGATAATAGGTATAGAAGAGAGTGAAGACTCCAAACTCAAAGGACCAGTAAATATCTTCAACAAAATCATAGAAGAAAACTTCCCTAACCTAAAGAAAGAGATGCCCATAAACATATAAGAAGCCTACAGAACTCCAAATAGATTGGACCAGAAAAGAAACTCTTCCCGTCAAATAATAGTCAAAACACCAAATGCACAAAACAAAGAAAGAATATTAAAAGCAGTAAGAGAAAAAGGTCAAGTAACATATAAAGGCAGACCTATCAGAATTACACTAGACTTCTCACCAGAGACTATGGAAGCCGGAAGATCCTGGACAGATGTCATACAGACCTTAGAGAACACAAATGCCAGCCCAGGTTACTGTAGCCAGCAAAACTCTCGATTAACGTAGGTGGAGAGAGAAACCAAGATACTCCATGACAAAATCAAATGTACACAATATCCTTCTACAGATCCAGCCCTACTAAGGATAATAAATGGTAAAGCCCAATACCAGGAGGCAAGCTACACCCTAGAAAAAGCAAGAAACTAATCATTTTGCAACAAAACAAAGAGAAGACAAGCACACAAACATACTCGCACCTCCAAATACGAAGATAACAGGAAGTAACAATCACAATTACTTAATATCTCTCAACATCAATGGACTCAATTCCCAAATAAAAAGACACAAATTAACAAACTAGATAGGTAATGAGGACCCAGCATTTTGCTGTCTACAGGAAATACACCTCAGAGACAAAGACAGACACTACCTCAGAGTAAAAGGCTGGCAAACAACTTTCCAAGCAAATGGTCTGAAGAAGCAAGCTGGAGTAGCCATTCTAATATCAAATAAAATTGAATTTCAACCAAAAGACATCAAAAAGATAAGGAAGGACACTTCATATTCATCAAAGGAAAAATCCACCAAGATGAACTCTCAATCCTAAATATCTATGCTCCAAATACAAGGGCACCTACATACATAAAAGAAACCATACTAAAGCTCAAAGCACACATTGCACCTCACATAATAATAGTAGGAGATTTCAACACCCCACTCTCATCAATGGACAGATCATGGAAATAGAAATTAAACAGAGACATAGACAGACTAACAGAAGTTATGAACTAAATGAACTTAACAGATATTTATAGAACATTCTATCATAAAACAAAAAAAGGATATACCTTCTCAACACCTCATGGTACTTTCTCCAAAATTGACCATATAATTGGGCACAAAACAGGCCTCAACAGATACAGAAAGATAGAAATAATCCCATGCGTCCTATCAGACCACCAGGGGCTAAAGCTGGTCTTCAATAACAATAAGGAAAGAAGGCCCACATATACATGGAAGTTGAATAATGCTCTACTCAATGATAACCTGGTCAAGGAAGAAATAAAGAAAGAACTTAAAGACTTCTTAGAATTTAATGAAAATGAAGTTACAACATACCCAAACTTATAGGACACAATGAAAGCTGTGCTAAGAGGAAAACTCATAGCTCTGAGTGCCTGCAGAAAGAAACAGGAGAGAGCATATATCAGCAGCTTGACAGCACACCTAAAAGCTCTAGAACAAAAAGAAGCAAATACACCCAGGAGGAGTAGAAGGCAGAAAATAATCAAACTCAGAGCTGAAATCAACTAAGTAGAAACAAAAAGAACTATACAAAGAATCAACAGAACGAAAAACTGGTTCTTTGAGAAAATCAACAAGATAGATAAACCCTTAGCTAGACTAACGAGAGGACACAGAGAGTGTGTCCAAATTAACGAAATCAGAAATGAAAAGGGAGACATAACAACAGAATCAGAGGAACTTTAAAAAATCATCAGATCCTACTACAAAATCCTATAATCAACAAATCTTGAAGAAATGGACAATTTCCTAGACAGATACCAGGTACCAAAGTTAAACCAGGAACAGATAAACCATTTAAACAACCCCATAACTCTTAAAGAAATAGAAGCAGTCATTAAAAGTCTCCCAACCAAAAAGAGCCCAGGTTCAGATGGGTTCAGTGCAGAATTTATCAAACCGTCATAGAAGACCTCATACTAATACTATCCAAACTATTCCACAAAGTTGAAACAGATGGAGTGCTACCGAATTCCTTCTATGAAGCCACAATTACTCTTATACCTAAACCACACAAAGACCCAACAAAGAAAGAGAACTTCAGACCAATTTCCCTTATGAATATTGATGCAAAAATACTAAATAAAATTCTTGTAAACCGAATCCGAGAACACATCAAAACAATCATCCATCATGATCAAGTAGGCTTCATCCCAGGGATGCAGGGATGGTTTAATATATGGAAAACCATTAACATAATCCACTATATAAACAAACTGAAAGATAAAAACCACATGATCATTTCATTAGATGCTGAGAAAGCATTTGACAAAGTTCAACACCCCTTCATAATAAAAGTCCTGGAAAGAACAGGAATTCAAGGCCCATAACTAAACATCGTAAAAGCCATATACAGCAAACCAGTAGCTAACATCAAACTAAATGGAGAGAAACTTGAAGCAATCCCACTAAAATCAGGGACTAGACAAGGCTGCCCACTCTCTCCCTAGTTATTCAATATAGTTCTCGAAGTTCTAGCCAGAGCAATCAGACAACAAAAGGAGATCAAGGGGATACAGATCGGAAAAGAAGAAGTCAAAATATCACTATTTGCAGATGATATGATAGTATATTTAAGTGATCCCAAAAGTTCCACCAGAGAACTACTAAAGCTGATAAACACCTTCAGCAAAGTGGCTGAGTATAGAATTAACTCATATAAATCTGTAGCCTTCCTTTACACAAAAGAGAATCAAGCTGAGAAAGAAATTAGGGAAACGACATCCTTCATAACAGCCCCAAATAATATAAAGTACCTCGGTGTGACTTTAACCAAGCAAGTAAAAGATCTGTACAATAAGAACTTCAAGACTCTGAAGAAAGAAATTGAAGAAGACCTCAGAAGATGGAAAGATCTCCCATGCTCATGGATTGGCAGGATTAATATAGTAAAATGGCCATTTTACCAAAAAGCGATCTACAGATTCAATGCAATCCCCATCAAAATACCAATCCAATTCTTCATAGAGTTGGACAGAACAATTTGCAAATTCATCTGGAATAACAAAAAACCCAGGATAGCTAAAACTATCCTCAACAATAAAAGGACTTCTGGGGGAATCACTATCCCTGAACTCAAGCAGTATTACAGAGGAATAGTGATAAAAACTGTATGGTATTGGTACAGAGACAGACAGATAGACCAATGGAACAGAATTGAAGACCCAGAAATGAACCCACACACCTATGGTCACTTGATTTTTGACAAAGGAGCCAAAACCATCCAATGGAAAAAAGATAGCATTTCCAGCAAATGGTGCTGGTTCAACTGGAGGTCAGCATGTAGAAGAAAGCAAATCGATCCATGCTTATCACCCTGTACAAAGCTTAAGTCCAAGTGGATCAAGGACCTCCACATCAAACCAGATACACTCAAATAATAGAAGAAAAAGTGGGGAAGAATCTCGAATTCATGGGCACTGGAGAAAATTTCCTGAACAAAGCACCAATGGCTTATGCTCTAAGATCAAGAATCGACAAATGGGATCTCATAAAACTGCAAAGCTTCTGTAAGGCAATGGACACTGTTGTTAACACAAAACGGCAACCACCAAATTGGGAAAAGATCGTTAACAATCCTACATCCGATAGAGGGCTTATATCCAAAATATACAAAGAACTCAAGAAGTTAGACTGCAGGGAGACAAAGAACCCTATTTAAAAATGTGGTTCAGAGCTAAACAAAGAATTCACAGCTGAGGAATGCCGAATGGCTGAGAAACACCTAAAGAAATGTTCAACATCTTTAGTCATAAGGGAAATGCAAATCAAAACAACCCTGAGATTCCACCTCACACCAGTCAGAATGGCTAAGATCAAAAACTCTGGCGACAGCAGATGCTGGCGAGGATGTGGAGAAAGAAGAACACTCCTCCATTGTTGGTGGGATTGCAGACTGGTACAACCATTCTGGAAATCAGTATGGAGGTTCCTCAGAAAATTGGACATTGCAGTACCTGAGAACCCAGCTATACCTCTCCTGGGCATATACCAAAAAGATGCTCCAACATACAACAGAGACACATGCTCCACTATGTTCATAGCAGCCTTATTTATAATAGCCAGAAGCTGGAAAGAACACAGATGCCCTTCAAAAGAGGAATGGATATTGAAAATGTGGTACATTTACACATGGGGATTACTACTCAGCTATCAAAAAAAATGACTTCATGAAATTCATCGGCAAATGGATGGAACTGGAAAATATCATCCTGAGTGAGGTAACCCAATCATAGAAAAACACACATGGTATGCACTCATTGATAAGTGGATATTAGCCCTAATGCTTGAATTACCCAAGATGTACAGAACACAAGAAACTCAAGGATGACAAAACTGCAGATGCTTCACTCCTTCTTTAAAAGGGGAACAAGAATACCCTTGCGAGGCGATAAGGAGGCAAAGTTTAGAACAGACACAGAAGGAACACCCATTCAGAGCCTGCCCACATGTGGCCCATACATATACAGGCACCAAAGTAGGTAAGATGGATGAAGCAAAGAAGTACAGGCTGACAGGAACCGGATGTAGTTCTCTCCTGAGAGACACTGCCAGAATATGGTAAATACATTGGCGAATGCGAGCAGCAAACCACTGAACTGAGAACAGGATCCCCGTTGAAGGAATCAGAGAAAGAACTGGAAGAGCTTGAAGGGGCTCAAGACCCCATATGAACAACAATGCCAAGCAACCAGACCTTCCAGGGACTAAGCCACTACTCAAAGACTATACATGGACTGACCCAGGGCTCCAACCTCATAGGTAGCAATGAATATCCTAGTAAGAGCAACAGTGGAAGGGGAAGCCCTTGGTCCTGCCAAGGATGGACCCCCAGTGAACAGGATTATTGGGGGGAGAACAGTAATAGGGGGAGAATGGGGAGGGGAACACCCACATAGATGGGGAGGGGGAGGAGTTAGGGGGATGTTGGTCTGGAAACTGGGACAGGAAATAACATTTGAAACGTAAATAAGAAATACCCAATTTAATAAAGATGGAAAAAAATCTTGAAAGTAAATATAAATATCACACACCGAAATGAACCAGACCCAAGTCTATAGATTTCAGTGAACTTATATATTGTTAGAATACCCATTCTTTCACTATCAAATATATTCAATGTACTTAGCATCATTCAAAATGAAAAATCTATAACAGAATTAGAACTAAAAGAACAATTATCTCTATATTCACATTCATAACAATTTCTTATTATTTATGAAGCACCATTGGCTTGCTTCAATTCATTTAAGCTGGCTGTGGTAGACCTGGTCGAGGACAGGTTGCAAGGTTTCTTATGTAACTTCAGACAGGCATTTTCCTTTGGAATACAACAGGCTCTTCATCGTTATAGGTCACTTACTCTTTGAAAAATGCTCCATGTTTTCCATGTGTTTTCTATTTAATCTTGGTTCCCAGAACTAAAAGCGTGCTTTGCACGTGTATGTGTGCGTGTGTGTATGTGCCTGTGCGTGTGTGCGTGTGCGTGTGTGCACATGCACCCATGTGAGTTCATTTGCTTTTCATCTGCAGTAGTGGAAACCTTAGCAGCAGACAGCAGCTGCCCTAGGCCTGGCAAAGAGATGTAAGCCGCCATGCCATTTCTTTTCCTACAGTGGGGCTGCCACTTTCAGATCAAGGACTGAACAGGCCATGGGAGAGGACATAAGCAAATGGTCTTCACCCCAAGTGTTCAGTCTCACATCCCAGCTCAGGGTTAGCGGACCTTAATGCATCCGGCACAAGGGCCCTTCCCTCTGAGGGTAGGACAACCTAGAGCTCTGTCAGCTAGGTACTGAAATCTCTGATCTCTGGAGGACAGGAAATTAGGTGAGGAAGTAAATAGTGATAACTTTGCGTGACTAGTTAAGTCGATGAGCTCAGAATCTGTTCCAAAATGAAATTTGTATTATTTCTTCAACTTTCTATAGAGTTTTGAATTTCTTATCTTTGTATTCTGTGGCATTCTATTTTTTTTTCAGTTCACCATGGCAACAGTGTTAAGATGTTCTTTGCTGTTAATTTTTGCTGCTGTTGTTTGTTGGTTGGTTTGTTGTTTGGCAATGCTGTCTTCAGGAATCAGCTCCCTGCTTCGGCCTCCTGAACACTGGGATTACAAGTGTCTTAGTTTGAATGAGATGTCCCCCCATAGTCCCAGGCACTTAAAGAAATGGTCCCTGTCTTAATGCTCTATTGTTGTTAAGAGACACCATGACCACAAAGCCCACTCCCAGGGACACATGGTCATAACTACTCCAACAAGATTACACTTCCTAATCCTTCTCAAGTAGTGCCACTCCCCGATGAGCAAGCATTGAAATACATGTCTATGGGAGCCATTCTCATTCGAAACAACACAGCCCTCAATGACTGGGCTGTTTAGGAGGCTCAGGAGGCATGGCCTTGCTGGAGGAGTTTTGTCACTGAGAGTGAGTTTGTCAGTGAGAAGCTAAAGGCTCATGCCACTTTCACTTTGCTCTCTGCCTCCTGCTTGGTGTTCGAGATGGGAGCTCTTGGCTTCCAGGTCTAGGCCCCATGCCTCTGCTCTGCCATCATGGACTCGAAACCCTCCTGGCACCACAATCTCAATACATTTCTTCCTTGCTAAGTTGCCTTGGTAACTGGTGTTATATCACAGCAATAGAAAATGAACTAATACAAGCATGCGCCAATATATCTAGTTTGAGATACTTTAATCATGTGGGAAAGAATTTCACTTTTATGATGAATGAGAATATACTTTGAACTCTCTCTTCCTTTCCAAGTACCGGGTGAAGTGTTTCGGACGGGCTCTTTTCATAATCTTTAAGATGACTATACACAAGAGAAAAACCAGAGTGTACTGCGGTTAGTTCTGGCAACATTTCAAATATCCTCTTCCCGGAGCAGAGAAGATCAAACCATCTCTCCTGAAATGAAGTCGAACCCGCAGTCAAGTGTTCTTTTAATGGCTCTCTGGTTAATCTCTTAGAAAGTTTCCCAGCCATGAACATAGTTATAATCAGAGCCAATGTCAAACAGGAAGGAGGAAAGGTGCTCTCTGAGGGCGAACTTGCCCAGATCTGTGTCCTGCCAGTGGCCTCTTCCTGGTGTTTAAATCATCTTCCCACCACAGCCTGTTTGTATTCTGTGTTGGCCTCTAGAATAGGCACCATAAAATGAAACGCTTCTGCCAGAGGCAGTTCCCCTCCTGCCTCATGGTCAGTGCATTGAATTGCCGTTTAGATACTACATTCTAGGTGTTGTGAGAGCACCTGAAACCCAGGGGAACCCATCTCTCTTCCCATGCCACCGGCTGTAATTAGTCCAAACAACAGCTTGTAGGCTGTTGCGGTGCCTGCAAACTGATGTCCACCACAAAGAGTGAAACAGCCGGAGAAACCGAGCATCCAGTTGTGCCAAAAGCCTCTGCCGGAGCTAAAGTGTCCACTCTGCTGTGAAACAGCAGGCCTTGATGCAGCTCAGCTGGGCCGGAAGGGAGACAGGGCCTTTGTCTGGAGATGGGCCCCAAGTGGCTGGTGTTTGAGCTAATGCAGGGGATTTAATTACTGAGCCGGCTGGGGCAGGCAAGTCAGGACCAGCTTAGAGGTTCGGCATGCATCTTCTGGTCAACTCCGTCAGCACAGGAGTGAAGGGAACCCATCTGCTGGGAAATCGTCTTTGGGATTTCAGATCACATCTGACAGATGGTTTTTATCACAACTGGACTCCATCTAGGCCCTGGCAGTGAGGTCTGAGCACGGCCTGGCACACGTCAGTAGCACGCTCACGTGTCAGACTGTGAACCTTGCTGAGGTGCCTATAAATAACCACTTAGCTGTCTAGCTGGCAGGGGAGGGGCCGAGAAGGGATAATCAATTGCACTATCCCGCAAAGACGACGGTCTGCCAGCCAGCAGCAGGGACAAACTGCTGAAACCTGGGGGGCAGAACATAGAATGCATAATGATCCCCAAAAGCAGCAGACTGTGTACAACTAACATGTGCTGCTTTTAACGTATGTCTACGGGAAGGTGTTCAAGGATTTACTTAAAGAGGTTCCCACGCTCGCCTCCTCCCCCTCCTGCGTGCTGTGTTGTACACACACACCCAGAAGACTGGCGGTTTCCTAATTTATACCTGTGACCTTTCGCGTGTAATGGTTCTCTTCCCTGCCAGCCCCTGTATGCAGAAGTGATTACCCGCTCACCGTGGAAAGCTTTGCAGGCCGATTTCCTCCCTGGGTGATGGAGCCATCCTAGCGGCTTGGATGGGAGCACACACAAACATTACCTTCCAGATGTAATCTACAGACATCATGGCCGGACAGTGAAGGCGAGCGAGATCATGGAGAAGGGAGAGGCAGCGCTTATATTCACTTCTCTGATTATTTAAAGTCTTGACTTCAAAGAGGAAAATGGCATCTGGTTTTATGAGCTGGCAGTATCGATTGGCTCCCTAAATTAGAGAGTCCGGACATAAAAACAAAGGCCGTGAATACTCTCCATTTGGGAGTTGATGCTAGAAGCAATTACTCCCGGAAAATGACACACTGAATTGAACATTTTCTGTACTGCACTTTTAGGGAATCATGAATCACAGAAAGCGTTGCTTTCGGGGCTTAACTTAACAGGCTAGAGTGAGGCTATGTGTTTGGCTTTAGAGAACACAGGGCTTCGGTGTAGGACACGGATCTTTGTAGCTGGCACTGGGCTTTGCTTTTATCACCTTCGGGTATTTTTTTAAAGCCCCTAGGAAGGAATAGAAAAGGACAGTCTATATATAGCCTCATTTCTGACTCACGGCTAATTTGCGGCGAGTGGCTACAGGGCTGCGCTGTGGGAGTGCAATCAGTAGGCTCAGCAGCAGCCACCAGGGTCCTCTGCATTTCCCAGGCGGCTGCAGCAATGCTGCAGCTCACTGCTAGGGGTGAAGGGTGGATGGAAGGCAGGGAAAGATGGTTCTAGTAAGGCCAAGTCTGAATCCCAGCCGACTGGCATCCAGTTGAAAAACAGACACTGCATCTCTAATTGGCATGGGCTAGCCTGCAGTCACATAAACACTGCATCTCTAATTGGCATGGGCTAGCCTGCAGTCACATAAACACTGCATCTCTAATTGGCACGGGCTAGCCTGCAGTCACATAAACACTGCATCTCTAATTGGCACGGACTAGCCTGCAGTCACATAAACACTGCATTTCTAATTGGCACGGGCTAGCCTGCAGTCACATAAACACTGCATCTCTAATTGGCACGGGCTAGCCTGCAGTCACATAAACACTGCATTTCTAATTGGCACGGGCTAGCCTGCAGTCACATAAACACTGCATCTCTAATTGGCATGGGCTAGCCTGCAGTCACATAAACACTGCATCTCTAATTGGCATGGGCTAGCCTGCAGTCATATAAACACTGCATCTCTAATTGGCATGGGCTAGCCTGCAGTCACATATTTGGAGGCAGGTGCATCTCAGCTTTAAACTTTGCACGTGAACCTTACACAGTAGCTGCTGAGCCATTCCAAAAGGAAGGCGACTACTGAAAACCTCTGTGGAGAAAACACTGTGGGCAAACTTGGAGCTCACTGGTCTTAGAACTCACAACTCCAAGATCATCAGCGTGTGTGTGTGTGTAGCCAGGAGGAAAATTACCCTGGCAGCTGCCTCCAGGAAACTATTAGCACTGACGAACCAAAGTGTCACTTGATCATCCAAGATTCGACTGCCCACGAATTAGTTTTACATTACATAACTTTTACAACATTGAATATCCGTGAGTGTGTTTTACAGCATGTTTGTGGGAGTCAGAGGCCAACTTCATTCTCCCCCTCCATTATGTCGCTCTTGGGAATCAATCTTGGCAAGCCTGGGTCATCAGGTTTGGCTGCAAGTGCTTTACCCACTAAACCGTCTTGCTGGCCCAAATGAATATTTCCTGAGACTGGAGCCTCCTATACAACTGGCACTGGCTACTTCTTTACTATGTGGCCTCTCCTGTAGGATCCCGCCGTTGAATGGCATCCTAGGGTAACTTTTGACAATTATATTTTCTATGGGGCTGGTGGCATCCAGTCTACTGAGGTTAAATAGCGTCTACACATAGAAGATTTCCAAACTTTTCATTTCCAACTTTGTCTTTTCTGCTGCCCTTCAGACTCCTATATCACACCACTGACTTAATTACACGCATCTCAGATGTAACATGCAGATGACTAAGCTCTCTTTGCAGCATTCCTGCTCTAAGATAAAGTAACTCCATCCAGACAGGTGCTTTGCTGGAAAACTTGCTGTCAACAGCCTCTTTAATACAAGGTGTTCAGAAACTGAATATTCACACATACAAGGCTCTATCCCTATACTTCACCCTGCATGGAAACTAATTCAAAATGCACCACAGACTTTAACCTAAGACCCAGCACTCTGAAACTGTTACACTAAAACATAGGGAAAGCAACTCAAGACACAGGCATAGGTACTGGGCATGACCGAGGTCACTCTAGTAACTGGGAAAACATCAATATAAATAAGTCATTCATGTAAAAGAAAATCTCTACACCAAACATGCAATTTTAAGAGCCCCAGCCTAAGATGATAGTTGCAGGGGTGCAGGGATGCAGGGGTGCAGTGGTGCATGTCTTTGATCTTGGGTAGAGACATCTCTGAGACCTAGGCCAGTTAGAGCTACACAAGGAGAACCTGTCTCCAACCCAAACCACATACATAATAACTGCCCCTCCCAACTCTATGGCTTTCCCCTTTATTATCTTTGGTTTCTCTCATATCTGACCTTGCTTACAAGTCCTGTGCTCTGTCATTTTAGTAACAGAAAAACACACCTCCTTCTCCACTTCTAAGCTCCTGGACTGTGTCTCTAGCTCCCCTCTGCCTTCCTTTGCTGAAGCAGGTCCTTGTGTTTTGTGTGTGTCCTTCAAGGCTCATGCTTCGCCTCTGTCTTTCAACACTGCTTCTCTTTAAGACCTATCTTGAATTACAGTTTCAACTTTGAATTCTTCTAGCTGCAGCTCTGAGCTCCAGTTTCTGAATCTTGACTTCTTCATTACTGAAAGCACTCATGCATTTGAATGTTTCTCCAGCATCATTTAAGGTGGAGTCCAAATAGAACTCCCCAAAAGCTATTCCTTCTGCAACCTGCTTATTCAACCATCTGTTCAGAAAGCAAGCACTTGCTAGATTGGTGGAATGTACCAGAACCTTAGATGAGAAGGGGTGTGGCAGTTCCTATTTTGGAATATTTTAGTCTTGGCAGGAAAAATATCTGTCAACCAGTCCATAAATACAAATAGGCAAGATATAAGCCATTGTACACTGTCACTGGAAGCCATTGTACACCGTCACTGGATGCTGGGAATGGGACTTCTAGGGAGCCAAAGGTCTGTCCTCCTGTTTTGTTTTTGAAGTTGAATGCGTTTGAGTCAAGCTAACATCTGCTTCTGCTAGAGAGGTTGGTATTTTAAACGGTGCTTATAAAGGTCACTAAGTGACCTCAGCTGAATTTGGAATTATTGGCAGGTTTGTAGTCAGCGTGGGAACATTGTGGTAGATGCGTCTAAGCAAATGACGAGGTCCACCACGGCAGCAGTTTCCTCAGAAGTGGAGACCGTGAAGGCAGCAGTGTGAAGACATTGGAGAACAAAGTCCAACAGACATGAAGCTGGGGAGCCAGGGCTGGTTTCAGGGGTCCTCCTTCTCCCCATGTTTCAGTTATTCAGATTCATAGACACGTTACAAGGCCAAGGCAGATCAGGATGGTGAGCTGTGGTTTACTAAGTGCAATCAAACTGGCTTTAGGCCTTTGGAGATTACAAGCTCTAGAATCAGGCTGACTGCGGTGGAATCTGGTTTTCATGTATCATGGCCATGACCCAGCCTCCTGAGCTACAAAAGTGGACTTGCTGTTCTTTCTTCACTGGGTGGCTGTAAGGACTCACAGAAGAGCGGGGACATGACATGGGCTTAGAAACAAACCATTGTGGTGTTCCTACCGTTGGACCTAAATTGGTGTGGCCTTTACTGAGAGACATTGTGGCTGTCACAAGCAGCCTTTATAAAAAGGGGAAGTTTGTGTGCTGACAAGGTGACTCGGTGGGCAAAGGCACTTGGCAACAACCTGCTGACCTGAGGTAACCCCTGTGACCCACCCACATGGTGCAGGAGAGCACCAACTCCCAGCAGTTGTCCTCTGATGTCCACACGTACTGTGGCATCTGTTCTCCCAAGTGCCATTAATATAAAAACTGAATCCATTCATTTGCTAGTTGAGCTCTTTATTAAGTAGCTATTTTTCTTCCTGGCTCAATGTAGACCTAACTGTCAGTCCCTACACCGAGCTGTGCTAGGGTCATATTGCTGTCCTTCCTAGTTCTTACGAACAACACCAGCCTTATAGTGTGATTGCTTAATGGCCAATACTTATTCTTGCTTTCCAAAACCTGGCATTAAGGAAATGATCTTGAGCAGACTTTCTCAGATTGTTAATGTCTTTATTTATTCATCTATGCCCAATTTCCTGGAAAATCATGCTGGGGATCCAAGCCTCCCGAGACATCTCTTGAAAGAAGCCTGTCAAAAAAATCTCCTTCGAAAAGTTTCTTTTGAATTCAGTGACCCTGATGAAGGTGACAACAAAGTCACCTTTATGATTTGTTACAAAAGAGAGAGAAAGAGAGAGAGAGAGAGAGAGAGAGAGAGAAAGAGAGAGAGAGAGAGAGAGAGAGAGAGAGAGAGAGAGAGAGAGAGAGAGAGAGAAAGAGAGAGAGAGAGAGAGAGCGCAAGCCAAGAGAAAGAGAGGCAGAGGGAGATAATGCAAACAGCCAGCTGGGAGGAAAGCATTTCTAGGTCTTTGTTCTTGCTCTACTATCTTGAATATAGTTTTTGGTTTTGGCAAATAAATACACACTCTAGTTGAGGTGATAATAAAAACATTAGCAACTAGCAAGGCACAGGTGCTGAATAATTAGAACAGATGTTAGCTATAAACAACTGGAATAGCGAGTCTCAGGTGAGAATCGATTCACCATGCTCAACCACGGGACCTGGCGGTTGGAAGCACTTTCTCTTCTGCCGTTTGCACGGTAGAAAATGTAATGTGAAATGTTTTATGACAGAGACATTTTTCCAATAACTGTTACTTGTTTTGAATGGAAGAGCTACAAAGGAATTTGTATAACAGGGCCTTTCAGCTACAAATTACTTTCCTTCTAGTCTGCAAATACATTCTGTAATATACTTCTAAAACCTGAATTCTGCTTGGTACCATTCTTGGCTGCTCTAAGAGCTGGTAGGCTCTTCATAACACACACAATTTTATTTGGAGATTGTCAACAATGGGGTATTCTTCTTAGCATAGAAGAAAATAAGCAATATAGAATACCAGGAAAAGAAAACAGCAAAATAGCCTTCCTGTTCATCCAGCTGAGCCAGGATGAAGCCAGGATGAGCCAGGATGAAGCCTGAGGCTACCCTTCAGAAGACAGTGAGTTGTGAGGCTAACCCACTTGGTGCCTGACAACTAGAAAGATGAGATTCTTTACGACATACTTCAACAGCCGTATCCAGCACAGGCAAAGATCCCAGCACATGGCTTTCCATGTTGCAGTCCACAGTCATCCCCAGCAGTATTATCTGCGCCCTCCACTCAAGGTAAGAAACACGAACGTCTTCTGGAAATCAGTCTGGAGGTTCCTCAGAAAATTGGACATTGCACTACCTGAGGACCCAGCTATATCTCTCTTGGGCATATACCCAAAAGATGCCCCAACATACAACAAAGAGACGTGCTCCACTATGTTCATAGCAGCCTTATTTATAATAGCCAGAAGCTGGAAAGAACCCAGATGCCCTTCAACAGAGGAATGGATACAGAAAATGTGGTGCATCTACACAATGGAATATTACTCAGCTATCAAAAACAATGACTTTATGAAATTCATAGACAAATGGATGGAACTGGAAAAGATTATCCTGAGTGATCTATTAGCCCAAATGCCTGAATTACCCTAGATACCTAGAACAGATGAAACTCAAGACGGATGATCAAAATGTGAATGCTTCACTCCTTCTTTAAAAGGGGAACAAGAATACCCTTGGCAGGGAATAGGGAGGCAAAGTTTAGAACAGAGACTGAAGGAACACCCATTCATAGCCTGCCCCACATGTGGCCCATACATATAGAGCCACCCAATTACACAAGATGGATGAAGTAAAAAGAAGTGCAGGCCGACAGGCCAGGATGTAGATCTCTCCTGAGAGACACAGCCAGAATACAGCAAATACATAGGCGAATGCCAGCAGCAAACCACTGAACTGAGAACAGGACCCCCGTTGAAGGAATCAGAGAAAGAACTGGAAGAGCTTGAAGGGGCTCGAGACCCCCATATGAACAACAATGCCAACCAACCAGAGCTTCCAGGGACTAAGCCACTACCCAAAGACTATACATGGACTGACCCTGGGCTCCAACCTCATAGGTAGCAATGAATATCCTAGTAAGAGCACCAGTGGAAGGGGAAGCCCTGGGTCCTGCTAAGACTGAACCCCCAGTGAACGTGATTGTTGGGGGAGAGTGGTAATGGGGGGAGGATGGGGAGGGGAAGCCCTTTTAGAAGAGGAGGGGAGGGGCTAGGGGGATGTTGGCCTGGAAACCAGGAAGGGGAATAACAATCAAAATGTAAATAAGAAATACTCAAGTTAATAAAGATAAAAAACAAAAAAAAAATAACCACCACCACCACAAAAAAAAAAAAAAGAAACCTGAATGTCATCTCCAGTGGCTGGACAACACGCTGGGGACAATTCTCACCAACGTGGTAACTAGACGGAGGCAGAATATACCTCCTTCAACAGACACTGACAGGTCTGTATACTCACTTTTCCAACCTCCCTTTTCAGTTAGGATATGGTGTAAGACCTCACTAATCAGGTCAGCCTACCCTAAGTTCTAAATTCAGAGAAAATGGTAGAAAGTCCTAGGGATGGGAAAGAATTCTTCTAAGGAGTGGTTATATAAGTCACTTTCCAGGAATGCCAATGCCATTGATTAAATCTTATGTTAATACCCCTCCCCGTGTGTGTGTGTGTGTGTGTGTGTGTGTGTGTGTGTGTGTGTGTGTGTGTGTGTGTTGGGAGTGATGGTGGAATGACACAGGTCTGTGTCACTACTAATAGTCTCCACTATTCTACACATTTTTTCAAACTTGCTTCTTTAGCCTCCCTAATAGATGGGTGAATTACCCAACTGCCTTCTAAACACTTTCTGCTTAAATTGTCTAGAGAGGTTCTGTTGCTTAGAAAAACAACAATACCTAAAAGAACCCATGATTCCCAAGCCTTCCGTCCACAGCGTCCCGTTACTTTCTGGAACTCATAAGCACAGTGGAGTGCAGTGTTTTGCGAAGACCCAGGTTTATGGCTTAGGATTGTCCTTTTGCTTAAACCATGCCAGTCAGGGAAGGCACTGCTCCAGCTGTGAACCAGTGGTTCATCCTGAACTTCTGAATCAGAAACTCCCATGTGCAGCCCACCCTCCAGGATACTCTGATGAATGATGACGTATGAGAACACAGATCACAGATTTCCAGTTTCAGATTCACCCGACAGAGCAAAACCTCACCCACTGGCTTAGTTCAGGTTACAACAGCAAGGATGAAACGCCATGACCCAAGGCGGCTTGGGGAGGAAAGGGTTTACTTCACTCACAGTTCCACAGACCAGGTCACCATCCAAAGCAGTGAGGGCAGGAATCACACAGAGCAGGAACCTGGAGGCAGGAGCTGATGCAGAGGCCATGGAGGGGTGCTGCTTACTGGCACATTTCTCTTGGCTTACTACTCAGCCTACTTTCTCATAATCCCTGACGTCAGCCCAGGGATGGCCCCACCCACAATGAGCTGGGCCCTGTCCTACCAATCACTAATTAAGAAAATGCCCTACAGGGTTGCCTACAGTGTGATCTTCCAGAGGCCTTTTCTCAATCGAGGTTTCCTCTTCTCAGATAATTCCAGCCTGTGTCAAGTTCACATAAAACTAGACAGCACACCCACTTAATGACTAACACAGAATCAATATGGGAGCTTTTGGCTTCTATATTTTTTCTCTCTCATTCACTCATTAAGTGAACATGTGTCAGATACTGTTCTACAGCAGTTTGTACACACCATTAAACAGAAAAAAATCCCAGAACTGGTCCATCCCAGCAAAGTTACTATTCCAGAGCATGTATCTTCTCTAAGTTCTTCCTTCTAAGCTAAAGTGTTCTGCTCAAAATTAAACAAGTGGTCCAAAGCTGACAAACAGAGCTTCCCTTTGGATACTCTGGCTGGGCTGGAACTCACGATGTATACTAGGCTGGCCTTGAACTCCTGACATTCACCTACCTCTGATTCTTGTGTGCTGGGATTAATGGTGTGCACCAGCACAGATGGCTCTTCCTCTCATACTCGGAAATCTCAGCCATTATTATCTCCAAAAGCGTGGCTTCACCAGATTGGGTGTGGGATGGTATTAATGCATGACCTGCACTTCAACACGCATTGTACTCAGGACATCAAGAGATTATCGATTATCAGTGTGCATCTGTAGCCGATGCTCTGCTGGAGCCAGCGTTAGTAACCAAGCCCAAGATTGACAGATGTAATGAGGCCTAATGTATGGGTGGTCGCTGAATATTCTCACATCAAAATACCTATAGATTATTATATATTAACTTCCATGTCTATTGTTAGGGCATTGGTTGAACTCGAAAAACATGTATAAACATGGAGTATATGATTTATGAAATGCATGTCAGGATGTTATATAAAAATGTTATTAAAAACAAAAGTGTTGAGAGGGATGCAGAGACCCACAAACAGGGGACGGAGCCTGGGGACTCTTATGGAAGAATAGGAGAAAGGACTGCAGGTCTGAAGAGGACGAACGCCACAGGAAGACCAACAGTCTACTAACCTGCACCCCTGGGCTCTCAGAGACTGAACCACCAACAAAGGGCATACATGGGCTGACACAGTCTCCTGCATTTATGTAGCAGCTCGGTCTTCATGTGGGTACCAAACAACTGGAGGAGGGGATATCCCAAAGGTGCTCCTGGTATGTAGGGCAGGCTCTTCTAGCTGGGCTGCCTTATCTGGCCTTAGTGGGAGAGGATGCACCTAACTCCACAGAGACTTGCTGTGCTAGGATGGGTCCCCAGCTGCTCAGGAGAAGAGGAGGGAGGATGGGGGAAGAATTGTGGGAGGGGGTAACTGGGAGGGGGGCAATGAGCAGGATGTGAAGTGAATAAGCAAAAAGTAATAAATTAAAAAAGTGTTGATTATATACAAGTTAAGAATTATGGCACTAGGTTATTGGCAGAGCAAAGAGAAGCACAAGAATTTCTTCCTGAAGATTTCCCAATGCAAAGGAAATTAATATAGGGCAAGTATCACGTGTGCTTTTATAGGACATGCTACTGTAAAAATTAAAGACAAGAAAGGAGAAATGGGCAGGTGTCAGAAGTATCCTTACACTTTGGTTGCCCAACTTTCCTAGGGATTATTGGGTTTGTTTCAGTCTGTTTCCTGTTTTCTTTTCCGGTCAGGAGTATCAACATTCACTTTAATCAATACACTGGGTCTCATATTATGCCTTCCCTACTTTGACAACAATCTTCTAGTTGAAGGTCCTGAGTTCTGAAGCGTCACAGCCCTCAACCTCTGCTGCTCGTGGGTGACACATGTAGAACCTGCTTATGAGCTCACGTGCTCGCTGGCCTCTTCTCCGGCAGAACAAAGATCACGCAGACATGGTTAGCTAACCGCAGTACTACGTACATCCAACCTGAGCAGCACGAGCCGGCTCCTGGAGCATAAGCTCCCAGGAAAGCTTTGATGGGAAAGGCAGGCCATCCCATTCTAGCAAGTTTTTCTCTGAGGCCCCCAGAAAGTCACTCAGCTTCACCGTGAACTAGGGCCCCAAGCAGAAAGGAAGATGAGAAAACATTCCATTTCTTAGTTGTCTTTGCTCTAGGAGCAATCCCACTCTTACCAGAACTGTGTTTTCCCATTGCCTACTGCCTCAGGATGCTCAGCGCAGCTAAACGGATCAGTTACGCAGCTGGAAATCTCGGAGGAAAAGATGCTTTAGTCAATGTGGTTATTTATTGACTGGGATTGACAGACTGGAGGCCAAGGAAAGCAGATGTTTAAAATCTGTTCCGAAAGGTGCAAATCTCTGGCAGCTGTGCAGGGGTCCTCTCTCCTCTCCTCTCCTCTCCTCTCCTCTCCCCTCCTCCCCTCCCTCCCCCTCTCCTCCCCCTCTTCTCCTTCTTCCTCTCCCTCTCCCTCCCCCCCCCCCCTCCCTCCCCCTCCCCTCTCTCTCTCCCTTCTCTCTCCCTCCTCTCTCCCTCTCCCTCTCTCTCTCTCTCTCCCTCTGATTTTTGCTTAAGGTCAAAGTTGGTCTCATTTTAAGAACAAGGTATATTTTCTGGAATCATTCACTAGCTCCCTAACCTGAGTACTCCTGTACCTCTGTGGACGTCCCCACTTCCTGTGCATGACATAGAATTGTCAGTAAGACAAATGCCAGGCATCAACAGCATCTGTGCTTGTAGAAACTGCCCTGCCCCATCCACATCCTCTTTCTTGCCCAGGTTGTTCACAGAACCATTTTCGGAAGACAGTGACCAAGCTCCCACTCCTCAATGTCTACACTGGAGGTCACATTAATTCCTCTCCATGCATGTTTTTTCCAGAGTGAAGACAGGAACATTCTACTGAGTTTGCTATCTTTTCCCTTGACATGACTTACAAGGATCAGATAGAGGAACCCATGGAGTACGTTAAGTGGACTAGATTCTGCTTTAAGAAGGGAAACCGGGAGGCCACTGTAACAATTTTTAACAAGTGGCTACAGATACTTTGACACTCCTCCTTCAAAGGGATGCAGCCTCAGTTCCCTGTCTTGGAGTCTCTGCAGAACTGTGACTGTTTCTAACAGTAACACTGACAGAAGGCACTCCCAGGCCAGGTCTGAAAATGCCATGTGATTTTCACCTGCTAGGAGTGACTTGCTTTGGTTACCACCACCTAGGGCAGTGCTTCTCTAAACACCATTTCCCCACATAGCACCTATCATTTGGTGCCTATGCTAACAGCTATGTAGGCAGCTCTGGCCAAGAGACACTGTGAACTCCAATTTGTTTCACCATTCTAGCCAAGGTGTTTAAATTAACCAGTCTTCCCAGATGAGGCCCAGGAAAGATAACCAAGACTTTCTACTAACTTTGACCCACAAAATTGACATGCAGCATAAGAAAATGGCTACCCCTCTGGGGTAGTTTGTGACACGGTAGTAACTGGAACATCAAATCACATAAATGGCAGAAGGAAGACCCCTACAAGTGTGTGTGTTTCCAGGGATGACCTCACTACATCCTTATCAAGTTCAGCCTTTCCTTGAATTTTAAGGTTTGATTTTTGTTGTGAGGAAATAGTTAATAAAGGAACTTATGGGGAAAGGCATTGACTAAAATCTTAGTGGAAAGGCGTTAGGAATTTTGCAAGGCATAGCAATTCAGATAAGTAAACAAATGACACTTCTTCACCAAGTGATAATGATACTCTACAAACCTTCAAGGAAACAAATTACCAGTGTTCCAATACACCAGACATTGTGTGGGGAAACTTTTCTGAAGACAGCTACTAATGAATACTTGCTGTCTCTACTTATTGGAGAGAGAAAGCATGAACTAAGGGGAACAAATTCTCAGTACAGCACCAAGAATGGCTGTTTTAAAAGCTGTAAGCATAGCCTTCAAAAGGCAGAAAAGGCACCTACAATTATTTGATTTCACCATGATGATGCGACACCTCCCAACGGGTCAAGTCACGCCATACCGAGTTTTTCCCACGTGCTTTAGTGAGCAAAACTATTTGTGGTGATGTCCAATCTCGTCTTTTCTTTAAGACAAAAAAGATGTCTTAAAATAGCATATCTTGATCGTGGCTGAGGACTTGGGAAGATTGAAAAATACAGCTTTTGGGGTCCCACTGCTCAGAAATGATTTAGCTGTTCTGAATGCTCTCTGAGATCAGCAACCGATGCTCCTCCACGGTGACTCTGACATATCACAAGGAACTGTTGTAGGTTTTCAATGTTAGTGGCCATGACAGTTTGGTCAGATAAATTTTGCTGGGGGAAGGGAGCTGACCTGTGCATTTTATAATGTTTAGTGGCACTCTTAGATTCTGCCTGCTAGATACCACCAACTTCCCTCCCACTCCCGCAACACAGAATGCCTCAGATACTGTGAGATGTCCTGTAGAAATCTCCCTTGCTAGACCAGCCATTTTGTAAAGGAAAGGCTGTTGCAGAGTAAATCTATGTTAGTAGCAGTGGTTAGAAAACAATTTCTAACTGAAAACAAGGCAAACAGAGGCTCCAGTGAGAGGGAGGCAGTGGGTCCCAGCACAGAGACTTCATCACCAATGCACAGAATGTATTGGGCACCCTCCTACTTAGAGATAGGAAACGCCCCAAGTTCAGCACAGCCTCAAAGCATCCATTTAAAGTCAGCACAGTGAGCTAACCAGGCATTTCCAGAGAGGAGGATCTGACCACAGCTGTCATATCTGACCTCATTCCGTTTTATGTAACTTTCATATTAAAAAAAAAAAAACTCCCAAAACCTTGTCAAAAGGCAACTATTTTTAGCTAAGTGCATCTTCTTTGGTGGCTGTGTAGGACTGATTTCCCTCCAGGGGTAGGTTTATAAGGAAGTAGAGTCAACTAAAGAGGTTGGAAGTTACTATAGCAAAGCATTCCAAAAAGAGAGAACGCGCACGCAAGCACGCTCGTGCGCGTGCATCTAATTGTATTCTGAGGCTGACCTCAGAACTGTGTGCACTCTATTTGCAAATGCAATTATATCTGGGCCGCACTCTTTCAGGT